>NC_092092.1:79278758-79528479 GCF_045679555.1 Salvelinus alpinus
TAAAACGGATTTGGTGTGTCATCATAGTGGTTTATTTGACTTGTGATCAGATTTGTTCAGGTGGAACAAACTTAACCTTGAGTGTTTTATCAATGTTGAACTGAATGTCATTGAGAAAAGTAATCCAATACGTATTTTTTGTAACTGTAAATGATTACATGTAGTCAGTTACTATCCAACCTTGGGCGCGACCTTGTGGTGGGCCGTCACAGCAGGAAGTCAGGAACGCTTCAAAGGATCATAAACTGATGTAATGGCACCATCTAGTGGAGAAAGAGAGAAACCTCAGTGGCGCCATTTGCAAAGTTGTGAACATTTGCATACTTCGAACGTTTCAACTATACGCATCCGCTGATTGTTCGTTTTCGTTGGCTTTTTAACTATGTGCTCGTCTATGATTGACAATAGTACGTTTTAGCAACTATAAAAACGTTCCATACAACGTTGAAAGCGATAATCAAACAATTTTTTTGGGGGGGAACTTTGAAAGGTAACAATGAAAATATAATTCCCATATAGAAGGTAATTTCAACAACAACAAAAAAATAGGACACGGTCAAAGTTCTTGAGAAGTAACATAGGAACCATTTTAGTGGGAGTTGCTGTTTCCTACCCGGATCAGGAACATGGTTATCCAGGATCCATGGTGTCTTACATAGGCCGAGTGAGCAAAATGAGAGGTTTTTGTACATTTATCAGCAGGCCACTGCTTTTCTTATTTCTTCACTTTACTCTAGTGCAATGCGATATAACAGACGGCAATGCAGAGCACTTAAAGCGTGAGCATTCGCTCATGAAACCGTACCAGGGTAAGTACGCTAACGGCATGTGAAATCGGTAGCTTAGTTAGCTAGCTAACTGTTATCTTGTTAGAAACGTTAGCTGCTAAGTCATACTACACTGAACAAAAATATAAACGCATCATGTAAAGTGTTGGTTTCACGAGCTTAAATAAAATATCCCAGAAATTATCCACACGCACAAAAAGTTTGCACACATTTGTTTACATCCCAGTTAATTAGTATTTTTCCTTGGCCAAGATAATCCATCCACCTGACAGGTGTGACATATCAATACGCTGGTTAAACAGCATGATCATTTGACCATTTGACCATGCTTGTCACTTATGAATATTTTGAACATCTTGGCATAGTTCTGTTATAATCTCCACCCGGCACAGCCAGAAGAGGACTGGCCACCCCTCATAGCCTGGTTCCTCTCTAGGTTTCTTCCTAGGTTTTGGCCTTTCTAGGGAGTTTTTCCTAGCCACAGTGCTTCTACACCTGCATTGCTTGCTGTTTGGGGTTTTAGGCTGGGTTTCTGTACAGCACTTTGAGATATCAGCTGATGTACGAAGGGCTATATAAAATAAACTTGATTTGATTGATTTTGATCATTACACCGATGCACCTTTGTGCTGGGGACAGGAAAAGGCCCCTCAAATTGGCAGTTTTGTCACAAAACACAATGCCACAGACGTTTCAAGGGAGTGTGCAATTGTCACTTTTCATGAGGCAAATGGTCACACCAGACACTGACAGGTTTTCTGATTCACACCCCTACTTTTATTTTTTTAAAGGTATTTGTGACCAACAGACACATCTGTATTCCAGTCATGTGAAATCCATAGATTAGGGCCTAAGGAATTTATTTCAATTGACTGATTTTCTTATATGAACTATAACTCAGTAAAATAGTGTGCAACTGCAGCCTGCAATTCGGGGCGTACCTGTATCTGCAGGAACGCACCCCCTCGAGCATCCCATTGGTTCCTTCATGAACACTCTTAACTAGCACAGTGTTGCCCCCGCCTGTTGTGTACCCGAGAACATTGCCTGCTAGCTACTCTGGTACACAGCAGGTGGGAGGCGGGGGTGACACTGTGTACTAGTAGCACAGTGTGCTAGCTTGCTAGTTAGCTAGCTAACATATGGTGTTGGATTTTTATTTATTTATAACTAACCCAAGATAGACCACAGCCTGTTTTCAATTTGAGCAAATTAATCGTGGTGACGAGCTTGTGAGAGCCTATTGGCATGTTTTTATGATGTTTTTGCATATTTCCGTTAGGGCAGTGCGCAATAACTCAATTCGCCCTTACACTCATTTTAAACAAAAATAAATAAAACCATGGCAAAGGGAAAAGTCTACAAAACTTAGTCCACTCTGTTCATAACAGATTTTAGTTTTGGAAACAGAAACTGTATTGTTAGAGAAATGTTTAATTGATGAGAAAAGTAGCAGAATGTCGTCCAAAATCCATCTCTATCTTGTCCCCCTGCTGGCCCCTGGGCTTCCTCTCACCACCATATTTGGTAGTGAGTGGAAACGCGAACTGGATATTTCACATTTATACATCCGGTAAAATATCAGTCTCATTGTTCTACCTGTGGTGTCGCCTGCTGTGTACCGGACTCCTCCTCAGGACTAGCTGGCTAAGCTAGCATAGTGTATTTCGCGCACCGTCATTAACAGTTCCCGACAGGCGGGGGCGAAGGACACTACCGGTGTATACTAGTTATAGCTAGCTACCATGGTCGCCCCCGTCATTAATTGTTTATGGTTCATTGAACAAGCATGGGAAACAGTGTTTAAACCCTTTACAATGAAGATCTATGAAGTTATTTAGAACGGTCATTAAGACACTAACAGCTTACAGACGGTAGGCAATTAAGGTCACAGTTATGAAAACTTAGGCCTTTCTACTGACTCTGAAAAACACCAAAAGAAAGATGCCCAGGGTCCCTGCTCATCTGCATGAACGTGCCTTAGGCATGCTGCAAGGAAGCATAAAGGACTGCAGATGTGGCCATGGCAATAAATTGCAATGTCTGTACTGTGAGACGCCTAAGACAGCGCTACAGGGAGACAGGACGGACAGCTGATTGTCCTCGCAGTGGCAGACCACGTGAAACAACACCTGCACAGGATCGGTACATCCGAACATCACACCTGTGGGACAGGTACAGGATGGCAACAACAACTGCCCGAGTTACACCAGGATCTCACAATCCCTTCATCAGTGGGCACAAACCCACTGTCGCTGGACCAGACAGGACTGGCAAAAAGTGCTCTTCACTGACGAGTCGTGGTTTTGTCTCACCAGGGGTGATGGTCGGATTCGTGTTTATCGTTGAAGGAATGAGCGTTACACCAAGGCCTGTACTCTGGAGCGGGATCGATTTGGAGGTGGAGGGTCCGTCATGGTCTGGGGCGGTGTGTCACAGCATCATCGGACTGAGCTTGTTGTCATTGCAGGCAATCAACGCTGTGCGTTACAGGGAAGACATCCTCCTCCCTCATGTTGTACCCTTCCTGCAGGCTCATCCTGACATGACCCTCCAGCATGACAATGCCACCAGCCATACTGCTCGTTCTGTGCATGATTTCCTGCAAGACAGGAATGTCAGTGTTCTGCCATGGCCAGCGAAGAACCCGGATCCCATTGAGCACGTTTGGGACCTGTTGGATCGGAGGGTGAGGGCTAGGGCCATTCCCCCCCAGAAATGACCAGGAACTTGCAGGTGCCTTGGTGGAAGAGTGGGGTAACATCTCACAGCAAGAACTGGCAAATCTGGTGCAGTCCATGAGGAGGAGATGTACTGCAGTACTTAATGTAGCTGTTGGCCACACCAGATACTGAATGTTACTTTTGATTTTGCCCTCCCCCCTTTTGTTCAGGGACACATTATTGCATTTCTGTTAGTCACATGTCTGTGGAACTTGTTCAGTTTATGTCTCAGTTGTTGAATCTTGTTATGTTCATACAAATATTTACACATGTTAAGTTTGCTGAAAATAAACGCAGTTGACAGTGAGAGGACGTTTCTTTTGTTGCTGAGTTTACAAAAAATTGTGGATTTGGCTATTTCAGCCAGGGTGTATAAAATCAAGCACACCGCCATGCGATCTCCATAGACAAACATTGGCAGTAAAATGGCCTTACTGAAGAGCTCAGTGACTTTCAACGTGGCACTGTCATAGGATGCCACCTTTCCAAGGAGTCAGTTCGTCAAATCTCTGCCTTGCTAGAGCTTCCCCGGTCAACTGTAAGTGCTGTTATTTTGAAGTGGAAACGTCTAAAAGCAACAACAGCTCAGCCACGAAGTGTGTCCTCGGTTGCAACACTCACTACCAAGTTCCAAACTGCCTCTGGAAGTAACGTCAGCACAAGAACTGTTCGTCGGGAGCTTCATGAAATGGGTTTTCATAGCCGAGCAGCCACACATGAGCATTACCAAGCTTCGGCTGAAGTGGTGTAAAGCTCGCCGCCATTGGACTCTGGAGCAGTGGAAATGCGTTCTCTGGAGTAAGGAATCACACTTCACCGTCTGGCAGTCCGACAGACGAATCTGGGTTTGGCTGATGCCAGGAGAACACTACCGGCCCGAATGCATAGTGCCAACTGTAAAGTTTGGTGGAGGAGGAGTAATGGTCTGGGGCTGTGTTTCATGGTTCGGCCCCTTAGTTCCAGTGAAGGGAGCTCTTAACCTTACAGCATACAATGACACTCTAGACAATTCTGTGCTTCTACCTTTGTGGCAACACTTTGGGGAAAGCCCTTTCCTGATTTCAGCACGACACTGTCCCCATGCACAATGTGACGTCCATGCAAAAATGGTTTGTTGTTCAGTTTGGAAGAACTTGACTGGCCTGCACAGAGCCCTGACCTCAACCCCATCAAACACCTTTGGGATGAATCGCCGACTTCGAGCCAGGCCTAATCGCCCAAGATCTGTACCTGACCTCACTAATGGTCTTTTGGCGGAATGGAAGCAAGTCCTCGCAGGAATGTTCCAACATCTAGTAGAAAGCCTTCCCTGAAGAGTGAAGGCTGTTAATAGCAGCAAAGGGGGACCAACTCCATAATAATGCCCATGATTTTGGAATGAGATGTTCGACGAGCAGGTGTCCGCATACTTTTGGTCATGTAGTGTATGAAGAGGGGTTCTTCGCCGCTACCCTCCCTTTCTGCTGTTATGCCAATTGTCTAAATCTGTTGTGGTTGTAATACAAATTATTTAAGTCAAGTGTACAAGTTCAGCAGATACTTCAGCTAGCTAGTTAACGTTAGCTAGCTACTTTATTTTGTCTAGTTGGAACTCATGCAAGTCTCAACTACATTTTTTTGTTGTTTTGGAAGGTGTGGTGTAGATTTGAGGTGGACGGAGTCAGGTCCAGTTCTGGGCTTTGGGGGGTAGCCCTAGCCCTAGCCCTGGTCGTCACTAGTTACCACAGCCACAAAGTCAGACATATATTTGCTCTACTGATCCATCAATTATTCGTTGATTTATTAGTAAAACCAACTGTTATACAGTGCATTCAGAAAGTCTTCAGACCCCTTGACTTCTAGATATAGTTACATTACAGCTGTATTCTAAAATGTATATTTTTTTCTCATCAATCTACACATAATGCTTGATAATGACAAAGTGTAAACAGTTTTTTTTTGAAAGTTTAGCAAATTTATAAAAACAAAAATACCTTATTTACATAAGTATTCAGACCATTTGCTATGAGACTCAATTGAGCTCAGGTGCATCCTGTTTCCATTGATCATCCTTGAGATTTTTTCTACAACTTGGTTGGAATCTACCTGCGGTAAATTCAATTGATTGGACATGATTTGGAAAGGCACACACCTGTCTATATGAGGTCCCACGGTTGACAGCGCATGTCAGAGCAAAAACCAAGCCATGAGGTCGAAGGAATTGTCCATAGAGCTCTGAGACAGGATTGTGTCGAGGCACAGAACTGGGGAAGGGTACTAAAACATGAATGCAGCATTGAATGTCCCCAAGAACACAGTGGCCTCTATCATTCTTAAATGGAAGAAGTTTGGAGCCAGCAAGACTCTTCCTAGAGCTGGCCGCCCGGCCAAACTGAGCAATCTGGGGAGAAGGACCTTGGTCAGGGTGGTGTCCTATAACCCGATGGTCACTCTGACAAAGCTCCAGAGTTCCTCTGTGGAGATAGGAGAACCTTCCAGAAGGACAACCATCTCTGCAGCAGTCTACCAAATCAGGCCTTTATGGTAGAGTGGCCAGACTCTACGGTAAAAAAAAAGAAAAAGACGTCCTGCTTGGAGTTTTCCAAAATGTATTAAAGGACTTTCCGACCATGAGGAAAGTGATTCTCTGGTCTGGTGAAAAAAAGATGGAACTCTTTGGACTGAATGCCAAGTGTCACGTCTGGAGGAAACCTGGCACCATCCCTATGGTGAAGCATGGTGGTGGCAGCATTATGGTGTGGGGATGTTTTTCAGCGGCAGGGACTGGGAGACTAGTCAGGATCAAGGGAAAGATGAACGGAGCAAAGTACAGAGAGATCCTTGATGAAACACTGTAAGGTCCTGAGCAGGTTAAGGGTAAACTCCATCCTAACCCCACTATACAGGGGAAACTCCATCCTAACCCCACTCTATACAGGGGAAACTCTCCATCCTCACCCCACTCTATACAAGGGGAAACTCTCCATCCTAACCCCACTCTATACAGGGAGAAACTCTCCATCCTAACCCCACTCTATACAGGGGAAACTCTCCATCCTCACCCCACTCTATACAGGGGAAACTCTCCATCCTAACCCCACTCTATACAGGGGAAACTCTCCATCCTCACCCCACTCTATACAGGGGAAACTCTCCATCCTCACCCCACTCTATACAGGGGAAACTCTCCATCCTCACCCCACTCTATACAGGGGGAAACTCCATCCTAACCCCACTCTATACAGGGGGAAACTCTCCATCCTAACCCCACTCTATACAGGGGGAAACTCTCCATCCTAACCCCACTCTATACAGGGGAAACTCTCCATCCTAACCCCACTCTATACAGGGGAAACTCTCCATCCTAACCCCACTCTATACAGGGGAAACTCTCCATCCTAACCCCACTCTATACTCATCCTAACCCCACTCTATATATAGGGGAAACTCCATCCTAACCCCACTTACATACTCTTTATTTGTATGTATTTTAAAAGGCTAATTGATCATTAGAAAACCCTTTTGCAATTAAGTTAGTGCAGCTGAAAACTGTTGTTCTGAATTAAAGAAGCAATAAAACTGGCCTTTAGACTAATTGAGTATCTGGAGCATCAGCATTTGTGGGGTACGATTACAGGCTCAAAATGGCCAGAAACAGACCTTTCTTCTGAAATTGTCCGTCTATTCTTGTTCTAAGAAATGAAGGCTATTCCATGCGAGAAATTGCCAAGAAACTGAAGTTCATCTACTTCCGGCGCCGACAGAGATGGCCGCCTCGCTTCGCGTTCCTAGGAAACTATGCAGTATTTTTGTTTTTTTACGTGTTATTGCTTACATTGGTATCCCAGGTAATCTTAGGTTTTATTACATACAGTCGGGAGGAACTACTGGATATAAGAGCAACGTCAACTCGCCATCATTACGACCAGGAATACGACTTTCCCGAAGCGGTGAGCGATGCTCACCGCTCCCGAGCATACTACTCGCCAATGTGCAGTCTCTTGACAACAAGGTTGATGAAATCCGAGCAAGGGTAGCATTCCAGAGAGACATAAGAGACAGTAACGTTCTTTGCTTCACGGAAACATGGCTCACTCGAGACACGCTATCGGAGTCGGTACAGCCAGCTGGTTTTCTTCACGCATCGCGCCGACAGAAACAAGCATCTTTCTGGTAAGAAGAGGGGTGGCCTTATGATTAACGAGACGTGGTGTGATCATAACAACATACAGGAACTCAAGTCCTTCTGTTCACCTGACTTAGAATTCCTCACAATCAAATGTTGACCGCATTATCTACCAAGAGAATTCTCTTCGATTATAATCACAGCCGCATATATTCCCCCCAAGCAGACACATCGATGGCCCTGAACAAACTTTATTTGACTCTATGTAAACTGGAAACCACATATTCTGAGGCTGCATTCATTGTAGCTGGGGATTTTAACAAGGCTAATCTGAAAACAAGACTCCCTAAATTCTATCAGCATATCGATTGTGCAACCAGGCTGGTAAAACCCCGGATCATTTTTATTCTAACTTCCGCGACGCATATAAGGCCCTCCCCCGCCCTCCTTTCGGAAAAGCTGACCACGACTCCATTTTGTTGCTCCCAGCCTATAGACAGAAACTAAAACAGGAAGCTCCCGCGCTCAGGTCTGTTCAACACTGGTCTGACCAATCTGATTCCACGCTTCAAGATTGCTTTGATCACGTGGATTTGGATATGTTCCGCATTGCGACTACGCTGATTCGGTGAGCCAGTTTATTAGCAAGTGCATCGGCGATGTCGTACGCACAGCAACTATTAAAACATTCCCAAACCAGAAACCGTGGATTGATGGCAGCATTTGCGCAAAACTGAAAGCGCAAACCACTGCTTTTAACCAGGGCAAGGTGACCGGAAACATGACTGAATACAAACAGTGTAGCTATTCCCTCCGCAAGGCAATCAAACAAGCTAAGCGTCAGTATAGAGACAAAGTAGAGTCGCAATTCAACGGCTCAGACACGAGGTATGTGGCAAGGTCTACAGTCAATCACGGATTACAAAAAGAAAACCAGCCCCGTCGCAGACCAGGATGTCTTGCTCCCAGACAGACTAAACAACTTCTTTGCTCGCTTTGAGGACAATACAGTGCCACTGACAAGGCCCGCTACCAAAACCTGCGGACTCTCCTTCACTGCAGCCGACGTGAGTAAAACATTTAAACGCGTTAACCCTCGCAAGGCTGCAGGCCCAGATGGCATCCCCAGCCGCATCCTCAGAGCATGCGCAGACCAGCTGGCTGGTGTGTTTACGGACATATTCAATCAATGCTTATCCCAGTCTGCTGTTCCCACATGCTTCAAGAGGGCCACCATTTTTCCTGTTCCCAAGAAAGCAAAGGTAACTGAGCTAAACGACTACCGCCCCGTAGCACTCACTTCCGTCATCATGAAGTGCTTTGAGAGACTAGTCAAGGTCCATATCACCTCCACCCTACCTGACGCCCTAGACCCACTCCAATTTGCTTACCGCCCCAATAGGACCACAGACGACGCAATCGCAACCACACTGCACACTGCCCTAACCCATCTGGACAAGAGGAATACCCATGTGAGAATGCTGTTCATCGATTACAGCTCAGCATTTAACACCATAGTACCCTCCAAACTCGTCATCAAGCTCGAGACCTTGGGTCTCGACCCCGCCCTGTGCAACTGGGTACTGGACTTCCTGACGGGCCGCCCCCAGGTAGTGAGGGTAGGTAACAACATCTCCACCTCGCTGATCCTCAACACTGGGGCCCCACAAGGGTGCGTTCTGAGCCCTCTCCTGTACACCCTGTTCACCCACGACTGCGTGGCCATGCACGCCTCCAACTCAATCATCAAGTTTGCAGACGACACTACAGTGGTAGGCTTGATTACCAACAACGACGAGACTGCCTACAGGAAGGAGGTGAGGGCCCTCGGAGTGTGGTGTCAGGAAAATAACCTCACACTCGACGTCAACAAAACAAAGGAGATGATCGTGGACTTCAGGAAACAGCAGAGGGATCACCCCCCTATCCACATCGACGGGACAGTAGTGGACAGGGTAGTAGGTTAAGTTCCTCGGCGTACACATCACGGACAAACTGAATTGGTCCACCCACACAGACAGCGTGGTGAAGAAGGCGCAGCAGCGCCTCTTCAACCTCAGGAGGCTGAAGAAATTTGGCTTGTCACCAAAAGCACTCAAGAACTTTTTACAGATGCACAATCGAGAGCATCCTGTCGGGCTGTATCACCGCTTGTTACGGCAACTGCTCCGCCCACAACCGTAAGGCTCTCCAGAGGGTAGTGAGGTCTGCACAACGCATCACCGGGGGCAAACTACCTGCCTACCATGACACCTACACCACCCGATGTCACAGGAAGGCCATAAAGATCAAGGACAACAACCACCCGAGCCACTGGCAGTTCCCCCCGCTATCATCCAGAAGGCGAGGTCAGTACAAGTGCATCAAAGCAGGGACCGAGAGACATAAGCTGTTTTTCAATCTCAAGGCCATCACACTGTTAAACAGCCACCACTAACATTGAGTGGCTGCTGCCAACATACTGACTCAACTCCAGCCACTTTAATAATGGAAAAATTGATGTAAAAAATGTATCACTAGCCACTTTAAACAATGCCACTTAATATTTACATACCCTACATTACTCATCTCATATGTATATACTGTACTCTATGCCATCTTTATGTAATACATGTATCACTACACACTTTAAACAATGCCACTTAATGTTTACATACCCTACATTACTCATCTCATATGTATATACTGTACTCGATACCATCTACTGAATCTTGCCTATGCCGTTCTGTACCATCACTCATTCATATATTTTTATCTACATATTCTTCATCCCTTTACACTTGTGTGTATAAGGTAGTAGTTGTGGAATTGTTAGGTTAGATTACTCGTTGGTTATTACTGCATTGTCTGAACTAGAAGCAGAAGCATTTCGCTACACTCGCATTAACATGTGACAAATAAAATTTGATTTGATGAATGCTGTGTACTACTCCCTTCACAGAACAGCGCAAACTGACTCTAACCAGATTAGAAAGAGTGGGAGGCCCCGGTGCACAACTGAGCAAGAGGACAAGTACATTAGTGTCTAGTTTGAGAAACAGACGCCTCACAAGTCCTCAACTGGCAGCTTCATAGTACCCGCAAAACACCAGTCTCAACGTCAACAGTGAAGAGACAACACCGGGAGAGTTGCAAAGAAAAAGCCATATCTTAGACATACCAATAAAAAGAAAAGATTAAGATGGGCAAAAGAACAAACACTGGACAGAGGAACTCTGCCTAGAAGGCCAGCATCCCGGAGTCACTTCTTCATTGTGTACACTGTATTCCTGATCAATTTGATATTATTTCCTTTTCTTTCAAAAACAAGGACCTTTTTAAGTGACCCCAAACGTTTGAACGGTAGTGTACATGGTACTTTTATACACAGTATTACATGATAGGAAATACAGTTTGACATACACATGTAGTGATATGTCAATATAAGCACCCCCCCCCCCCCCCCATAGGATCTTTAGTGACCACAGAGTTTGGACACCTGTTTTTAAAGTCCCATCTTCAATTTTATTTAGTAACATTTAATTTGTGTATTTTATTAGGATCCCCATTACCTGTTGGTCCACATGAAACATGACGTAATACATAACATTAATAGACAATAACAGCTCAAGGACACAACTACATCAATTAAAAATATATAATATAGGCTATTTTCATCCCTTTCATGGGTAGCTTATCAGAGATAAACATAATATGGAAAAGAGCACACCAGGCTTGATTTAAAAAATATATATACATTCAGCAGTTCATTAATCGGTTGGTGTGTAATTGGGGTTGAAGCTACAAACACCTAGGTTTGGCTCTCATCTCTTCCAGACTTTTGGGAGGGTGGACATTGCTTACATCCGCTATGACAGGCTCAATGTCCCCCGCAATGTCCCCACGGCAGCTTTCATGGCTGGGATCAGTTCTTTCCTCTTCTGGTGCACAGCTTCAGGATACTATTTTTGTTCGTTTGAAAGATTCTTCACCAGCCTCCTAAGTGGCGCAGCGATCTAAGGCACTGTATCGCAGTGTTACAGTATCACTACAGCCTGGGGTTTGGGTTAGGGAAGTGTTTGGCCGGGGGGTGCTTTACTTGGCTCATCGCCCTCTAGCAACTCCTTGTGGCGGGCCGGGCGCCTGCAGGCTGACTTCGGTCATCAGTTGAACGGTGTTTCCTCTGACACATTGGTGCAGCTGGCTTCCGGGTTAAGCGAGCGGGTGTTAAGAAGCATAACGGGCATAGCGGGCATAACTCAACCTTCACCTCTCCCGGGCCCGTTGCAGCGATGAGACAAGATCGTAATAATGAAATTGGGGAGAAAAAAGGGGGTGGGTTTAAAAAATAAATAGATTCTTTACCTGTGATAGAGCGACTCAACTGTACTCCCACCGGCTTTGGTCTTTGTCATGGTAGCAACGTAGGTTACGTTGTTACTCCACGCGGTTCCAGACAGGGCAGGTCACAGGGAAGATTCTAAACCACAAACAGCAGGGATCTAGACAGCCACAAGCCCGGGACAATACACGGTCCCAGCCACAATGGCTGACCGTTCAAGCCCTCAAGAAAACCCTGCTAGCTGCTACACCAAACAGGTCCTTAGACCCGGCCTTGGTCGGCAGGATCACTGGACAGATAGTAGCAGTCCCAGCAACTGATGCCAAGCGCGTCGCAGGATCCAAACTCAAAAGGTAACTAGCTACTAAGAAACTTTTCAATGGACATTCAACATTTTCCAAAACCACAAACCGAGCTCTCCCTCGTTCCTCGTTTAACAGGAAGTGACGTTGTTAATTAGTACTTTAACATTTTATTAAAATGAAATGTAAAGTTGTAAAAAGTGTATGGTATAAATTACTGATTTGTCATTGAACTTACTGCCTTCATTTCAGCAGCATGTTTCTTGTTTGTGTGGTGGCATACATATGTCTAAGCTAGCTACCTCATTTTAGATGAGAGTAGCAACAGTTGTCTGCTAGTTATCTAATACAGAAAAGACAACGTACCCTTTTAGCCCAAAACTGATTTCTCAATGTTATTCATTTTAGTGACGTTGCCAAGTCTTGTTCCCGAATGTATTTGCTACTTGAACTTGAGATATGCCAATTTGAAAATGAGGGTGCTCGGTGGGCCTTCTGACTTTGTGGCTGCGGTAGCTAGTGACGAACCCTAGCCCTTGATCATGACTCTGTTCCAATACATAGGGTTAGGGGTAGTGTTCCCACATGGCCATATCTCCATGTTACAGAGCGTGTTTGCGGAAGACCGATGGAAGACAGAGCCTGCTAATTAGCCATCTGGCTCGGGAACACCTGTGTGCAACGGAAGAATGCCTCCAGAAATGTGTTGTTTAAAATACTGTCGGGCTTCAACTGTGATAAAGCAGGTTAAAAACAGTGTGGATATTTTGATGTGATATGAAAGTAAAGTTATGAAAGTTATGTTTCTAGAACCGTATTGCAATTGAGAATCGATTGACATTTTAGATGGGAGTATTTGGCTGCCAGAGCCGGTCTACCTCTGAAGATAACATAAGGTCCCTGGACTTTGAGGAGCAACGACAGGCTCCTCAGCTTTGGCTAGGCTTGGGGTAGCCGACTCAACTACGTTTAGTCAGCTGGGCTAAGGATTCATCTTATTCATGACTCCAATTCCATTGCATTACATTGCCCCCTTGAGTTCTCCAGAGCTGGGCTAGGGGTGGCAATGAGTCATTGATGCACAACGGAATTATTCACGTTCTTCTCTCATGTGTCCCTGAAATCCTGCTTGACTCTTCACCAACATGTTGTACAGGTGTTGGAAGCAGCCCATCCAGTCAGTGGGACTTCTGGGGGAGCACGCTAGTCACCAGCTCCTATGTGCGCCTGACACCTGATGAGAGAAGTAGACAGGGATCCATATGGAACACAGTGGTGAGTAAGGAACTAGCTTCTAGGAAATGTATTCTGTTAGGCTTTACAGACAGATACACAAACAAGAGTCCACTCCCAAATCCATTATAGCTTGATTGGAGAATATCTACATTTTGAACTGAATAGGTCCAATTGATGGTTGAATTGATGATCCAATGTCATTTTCCTTTCACTGTGCAGCCTGTTTATCTGAAAGACTGGGAGATGCACGTGCAGTACAAGATCCACGGGTCGGGGAAGAAGAATCTCCATGGTGACGGCATCGCCATCTGGTACACGAAGGAGAGACTTCATCCAGGTAATGTATCATCTTGCCAAAATAACATCTTTGTCATCAATCACTTCCTCATTCCATTACAAAGCTTTGGCAATCAAATTAGTAGACAATGTGATGTGGTAGCACTGGGTTGCATTTGCCGTAAGCACTTCATGTCTCAGTCATGTGCTCATCATATCTCACCTCTTTGCCTTCCATTCAGGCCCAGTCTTTGGAAACCAAGATCATTTTGTTGGCCTGGCTTTATTTGTGGATACCTTCCGCAATGATCTCCATGGGATGGATGTAAGTGCAGCGATCTGACTGGTTGACTTGACGTGATTCTTCCCTTTGCAGGGTCTGTGTTTGGCAGCAATGCTAAGTTCCACGGCCTCGCCCTTTTTATAGACACGTACCATAACGATGAGGCAGCTGACGTGAGTTGATGCAGCTACATTTATCATTATTGTCCTGCGTTTCATGTCAATGTGATGGATGGATTTTAAATGTGAAGTATTTTCTTTTTGACTTTCTTTGTTATTTTGTCATATGAAGTTTTTTTTTTTGTTGCTTTCTGAGAAGGACTTTTTTTGTAACACAATGAACATCACCTTTTAATATGCCACATTCGGCTTATTACACATGTTTTAATTACATGTACAAATATTTTTTGGGGCATCACAGCCTAAGATGGATTGATTGGTAACTGAGTCAGGATTCGGATCAAATAATTGATTGACGATGTCTATTTTTGACGAGCATTTCTCCAGTTTTCTGTCCTTACATCCCTTGATTCCCACTAGCGTTCCTTCCCCTACATCTATGCCATTGTGAATAATGGTTCTCTGCCCTATGACCATGGGAATGATGGACGTACCTCTGAACTGGGAGGCTGCTCTTCTGAGATCAGGAACAAAGACCATGACACCTACCTGGCCATCCGTTACTCCAAAGGTAGACTCACGGTAGGAATCCCTTTTTTAAATTATATAAGTTACTCTAGTTCAGACATCTTGGATTGGTTTCCTAAACATAGATGAGGCTGAACCTAGTCCTGTATTAAAAGGCATTGTTAATGGAGATGCTCCTTGGAGAATTCTCTTTGGTCCAGGATTATGTTTAGTCTTTGTCTGGGAAACTGGTCTCATGGTTTATGAAATTGGTGAATTTCAATGTTATGGAGTATCTGTTATGTACTCGACATGTTACAGTTCTATTCAAATAATGGCACCATTCTGATCTCTACAGGTGATGATTGACATTGATGATAAGAATGAATGGAAAGAGTGCATTGACATCGGGGGTGTCCGCCTCCCCACGGGGTACTACTTTGGGGCTTCTGCCGCTACAGGAGATCTCTCTGGTAGGTTGGGTCAGGGTGGATTAAATAGACTGATTCTTGCTCCAGGGGATCTCTGGTAGGTTGGGTCAGGTTGTGGAGACTGATTCTTGCTACAGGGGATCTCTGGTAGGTTGGGTCAGGTTGTGGAGACTGATTCTTGCTACAGGGGATCTCTGGTAGGTTGGGTCAGGTTGTAGAGACTGATTCTTGCTACAGGGGATCTCTGGTAGGTTGGGTCAGGTTGTAGAGACTGATTCTTGCTACAATGGATCTCTGGTAGGTTGGGTCAGGTTGTAGAGACTGATAAGTGCTACAATGGATCTCTGGTAGGTTGGGTCAGGTTGTAGAGACAGATTCTTGCTCCAGGGGATCTCTGGTAGGTTGGGTCAGGGTGGATTAAATAGACTGATTCTTGCTCCAGGGGATCTCTGGTAGGTTGGGTCAGGGTGGATTAAATAGACTGATTCTTGCTACAGGAGATCTCTGGTAGGTTGGGTCAGGTTGTAGAGACGGATTCTTGCTACAGGGGATCTCTGGTAGGTTGGGTCAGGTTGTGGAGACTGATTCTTGCTACAGGGGATCTCTGGTAGGTTGGGTCAGGGTGGATTAAATAGACTGATTCTTGCTACAATGGATCTCTGGTAGGTTGGGTCAGGTTGTGGAGACTGATTCTTGCTACAGGGGATCTCTGGTAGGTTGGGTCAGGTTGTAGAGACTGATTCTTGCTACAGGGGATCTCTGGTAGGTTGGGTCAGGTTGTAGAGACTGATTCTTGCTACAGGGGATCTCTGGTAGGTTGGGTCAGGGTGGATTAAATAGACTGATTCTTGCTACAGGGGATCTCTGGTAGGTTGGGTCAGGGTGGATTAAATAGACTGATTCTTGCTACAGGGGATCTCTGGTAGGTTGGGTCAGGGTGGATTAAATAGACTGATTCTTGCTACAGGGGATCTCTGGTAGGTTGGGTCAGGTTGTAGAGACTGATTCTTTCGAGATGTAGATCTAAATAAATGTAGGTCTCTAGAACACAAAGGTAAAAACTGCACACTGAGAAAGATAATGACTGACCTTGATTCAATTATTATTATTCATTTTTTTATCACTGCAGAAGAGTACACACAGATTGAACCAATTACTACTCGTATTCCGACTTTGTCAGTTGTACATCTGAAGTCTATGGGGATTTATGCTAACACAACTCTCATGTTACAGATAACCACGACATCATCTCTATGAAGATGTATCAACTGATGGTGGAACACACACCTGATGAGGACAGTCTGGACTGGACCAAGATTGAGCCAAGCGTTAGCCTGCTGAAGTCCCCCAAAGGTAGGTAGATTTGATTTGATTTTATAAAGAAAAGCCATTTCCGTTCTAATCAAATAGACAAAGTTTGTATTCTATTTGACCACAGTCAGGTATTTGTCATCTTACTGTAGATCATATACGGTAGGTGAGGAGGCATGTTAGAGGAAGAGTTAACCGTGATCATTCTTTCATTTTCTCTTTCACAGACAACATTGATGATCCTACTGGTAACTTCCGAAGCACGCCGCTTACTGGCTGGAAGGTCTTCCTGCTTCTGCTATGTGCTCTACTGGGAATTGTAGTTTGTGGTGTTGTAGGGGCTGTAGTCTTTCAGAAGCGCCAGGAAAGAAACAGGAGATTTTACTAAGAGGAAAAACATATTTCTGTATGTGAGAGGTATTTGTGAAATTGACTGTTGCGAAGAATGTGTTGTTGAATCTCTATTCTAAGTGAATTTTCTAAAGATTGTACAAATGTTTATATCTGCTGAAGCGCTGTGATAAGTCAGTTATGGTATCATTCAAATTTTTGTGAAAACCATGACTAATGGTTGCTACCATGTGTCTGAGTGACCTTTGACTTTTTGATGGAGGCAGTTTAGCATTTTTGTTTTTATTTACCTCTTCCTCTGTTATTTTTGCTTTCACAGTGCAGGGGATAATTGCTGTTGAATTATTGTTTATTTGGATCGATCTGTAAAACACTAATTAGTTAAATAACAACTTTCAAAAGAGATTATTTTCACAACATGTTCAGTATAAGCTTTTTGTACCATTGGGTTCTGATTGGGCTAGTTTAGATGGGTAAATGGGATTTTATTTCGTTTTTAACTGACTGCTTTTGACTTTGGGTTCAATGTGATTGCTGCACTTCTGATGCTGATATGCTAAGGCTTCCTTATCTGGCCTTTGCCATTTTCTTTCTCCATGTGTGAAGTTTTCTTTGCTGACTTAGACAATAATATTTTTGGGTGAACAACTCCCCCAACTACCATATCCACACCGTCACATGGCCTATATGAAGAATAATTTGGCTACTAATAATGCAACGATTGATTTATACAGACTAGTTACATTTTAGGTTCTGATGTTATTATACCATGTGGGTGTTGGGAAGGATTTCAACGTTCTCATTTTTGGTGAAGCCTACTGGAGGCTTTACAAATCACTACTGTGAGATTGCACCACCTTTCTCATCTTGCATTAAATCGATGGGAATTGTGTGTTTGAAAAGCTGCTTATACACTGATTATTTGAGTGGGAATATCTCTTTAATGTGTTTTGAATGATTCAAACTGAACAAGGCCATTGTTGAGTTTATCCTGTAAGACTCAATAAAACTGGTCTCCCCAAATGAGTAAACTCTGCATCTTCTAATGTGTAGTCTAATGCTTCCATATCATTTGGTATGTGTGACAGACAGTACACGTTTGCCCTGGACTTCTTCGAGCAAAGCTCTACTACTGATTCAACTTATTGATGTCTAAATTGAAGACCATGATCAGTTAATTATTTTCATTCCTTTTGTTAGTTTTGGGTTGAAACAAACCCCTGCACAGTGCATACCGGAAGAACATTACTTAGAACTACAATAACCACAAGTCTAACTCGAGTGTTGATTGGACGATGGTAAGCGATAGGTTACGTGGCATTGGTGTCTGCGCAGACTCGAATCACAACATCCGTCCTCTAACCGGCTGGAAGATGGTGGCAGTCAAAATGCGGTCTTGTGTTTTGTCAGTTTTGCTTTTGAACGTTTATTACACATTTGTTTCCTCGCTGTACTTTCACATCGGGGAGACTGAGAAGAAATGCTTCATAGAGGAAATTCCGGATGAAACGATGATCATCGGTCAGTGTCTTGTGGCCATTGGGATTGCTATGCTAGTTAGCCTTGGGAAGTCAGCTAACAGCTAGCGAGCTAGTTTGCTAATTCGATAATTCGTCAAACTAGCATCCGAATTCGAGTTAGCTAACATTTACCCAGCAATCTAGTTAGTTAGCTAGTTATTTAGACAGCCAACATTAAACTTGTCTGTAGAGGGGGCTGTGAACTTTTCAGTTGGCAGACTTGGATAGCTAGCTACTCATTCATGAGCAGGCTAACCAGCTAGCTAACGTTAGCTATACAAATAAAGTTTATTGGTTGCGTACACATATTTGTAGAAGTTATCGCATGTAGAGCGAAAATCGTATGTTTCTAGCTACAACAATACAGTAATACCTAACAACAAAAACAAGCAGACACCTGTCATTGATGTCCTCACCTAGCTAGAACTGTAATATTGGAAATACGTTACGCATACTTTTGATACTTTAATAAATAAACCATGTAACTACATATTTTACTGTCGTACCATCCATATACTGTTTGACATACTGTAGGTCTTGCCCAGAAACAACCCCTGGCCCGAACAGTTTACCCCCTAACTAAGCACTTGTAAGGATAGGACCGGTAGAAGCAATCATTGGCTGGCATGTGTAAACAATTGTATTTTCTCTTTTTAGGAAACTATCGTACACACTTGTACGACAAGCAGAAAGAGGAGTACCTACCTGCCACACAGGGTCTGGGGATGTTTGTTGAGGTGAAAGACCCTGATGAGAAGGTAGGATGCTACACTTTGCAACTAGTGTCATTCACTTCATATGGTATTCTGTGAGAGAGAGACTTGTGAGAACAATCATGACCCAAGCTGCATTGAATTGAATAGTGATGATACTGAAAAAGTTTTGCTCTCTGTGTGTTTTCCTGTCTGGACTCTAGGTGATCCTGTCTCGTCAGTACGGCTCAGAGGGAAGATTCACCTTCACCTCTCACACCCCAGGAGAACATCGGATCTGCCTTCACTCCAACTCTTCCAAGTTTGCCCTTTTCGCTGGAGGAATGCTTGTAAGTACATTAGTGTGACAAATGTGGGGGAAAAAGCTATTGCACCCACAATATGCATATGAACTGTTGGTCAATAAGAACAGTTGATGGCAGGGATGCAGGGGGGGGGGGGGGGTGTAAGAGTAGAGGGTAAAAAATGTAATACCTACATTGATTCTCCTCTCAATTGCTGTGAACCACCCTTTTTTCCCTCAGAGAGTTCACCTGGACATCCAAGTGGGAGAGCACACCAATAACTATGCAGAGATTGCAGCCAAAGACAAGCTGACAGAGCTGCAGCTGAGAGTGAGACAGCTGGTGGAGCAGGTGGACCAGATCCAGAAGGAGCAGAACTATCAGAGGGTGAGTACATCAGCTGTCCTGCTGAGTAAAGCCCTGGACACGCCGGTAGTGTTTGCCGGCCGGGACTACTTAGCACCTCTGAACAGAGTGCCAGCTGTAATTTGCTAATCAATTCTAGATGTAGAAAAATGCTCAAGTAATGTCAGTCAGACGCGTACTGGCGGATGGTCCCTAAAACACACCGAGCGGGATGAACGCGCGACTGCCATTTGGTGCGATGTTTTCTCCTTCAAATACAATGAAATGTCTGTTCAGGGCAACCTTAAGACATTTGCTAAATTGCAAATAGACCTCAAGCCCACATACTCTAGCCACTCCTGTAGATCTGAGGGGATTGGATAGATATTAGCATGTGAGTAACAGCTTACTATAGTCTTCTGAATGGCTGGGTGGAAATATCACCATATTGCTTCCACCTATCCAATCCTGTCAGATCTACTAGTGAATAGATTCAGGAAATTCATTGCCTTTGCTTGTGTGCTACTATTTGTATTTTATAAAAGCTTTGCTATGTCTCCTTCAGTACCGTGAGGAGCGCTTCAGGCAGACCAGCGAGAGCACCAACCAGAGGGTTCTGTGGTGGTCCATCGTTCAGACATTGATCCTTGTGGCCATTGGCTTCTGGCAGATGAGACACCTCAAAAGTTTCTTTGAGGCCAAGAAATTAGTGTAAACCTGCACTCTCATATTGTTCTTTCTGAGTCCGGGTTGGGGATCAAATCAGTAAATTCAGGAAGTTAACTTAAACACTATTCTTGAATTGAAAATTCCCCCATTTTGTTTTCTGAGGCATTTTTCATTAATCAATTCAATTTGAATGAACTTCCTGAATTGATGTGTATTGAATACAACCCTGGTCTGAATGCAGTAGTTAAACATCAGTGAGAATGTGTGTTTACTCCCAGAAATATGTGTACAGACGGGTGAGGTTACCGTTCTATCAGTGAAAACCCAGTAAGTTTTTATTTTGAGAGGGCTCTGCTTTTGGATTTTTAAGACCCTTTTGTGACTTTGATATTCCCCATCTCTGTTTCTGTAAGAACACTGTTTGCAATTGGTTGTATTTATGATCCTCTACTGTATGCTATATGTTTTACATTTGGCTGGGGGAAAATGATATTGTACTATCGATATCAAACATGGTTTTGTACTATTGATAATATCAAACATTGTTAAAACCACTTCTGTATTTTTTTCACCTCATAAACCCCCTCCCCCCGACATCCCAGAAGATATTTCTGTAGCACTGTTTGTGACTAGAATGCCTGTCAGTCATATAACAGGCCGCATCTCTTCTCTCAGCATAACAGGTTTGTTTTCAAACTGATTAGACATTGTTCTCACTCTACATGCATTGTAATGGGTTTTTTGTTACTGGCAGAGAGAGAGCACCTATTTTGGTTTAGAGCCATACAACAGAAATGGTGACTTGATTTATGAAACTTATTTTTGGTCATGTGTGCATACTAATCTTTACATTTTTATTTAGCTTCAAATGAATGTACGTTTCAACCCCTGATGTATTTAGTTGTTGGCCGTGGTCTGTGTGTTTAGAAACAGAAAGACATCCAGAATATGCAGATTTTTTAAATTGAAGATCTTGAAAATTGGGAACCTTCTCCTTGTCTTGTTAACCAGTATCCGTTTTCGCAAAGCACCTCGGAGTAGATGTGCTGATCTGGTATCTGCTACCCCTTGTTATTCATTTTGATTTAAAAGGAGAAACTGATCCTAGATCATCACTTGTACTCTGAGACGCTTTCTGAATATGGGCTCTGTTCGTGTTTTATTTATAAAGCTGGAAAGTGAGATAAGAAACATGACATTTTGGTTTAAAGGTTGGTGCTAGAGTGTCTGATGTTAATATGGTAGTTTCATGGAAAACTTTGACATACCAGCTATGCATTTGCTGAAGTACGAAAGCAGTTCACACAGTTTTTCCCTAACTTGCTGAATAAACTGCCAAAGATGTTCCCTTATCACAATCTACTGGCTTGATGGTGGTCAAGTGAACATTGGTTGTTTTTTAATCTGTACTGCATATCTAAGTGAACCTAGAGGGTCTGGTTTGTCCATTTCTTTTCTGCAAATACTCAGGTAGAGTTTTGAAGACACTGATTTAATTCAATTTGATTAAGTAAAGAATTGTTGTCCAGGTTAACAGGTTTGCTCCAGTTCTCATGTACAAGGAGTTGATTTGTGTGTAAACATCCATTGTACACTTGAAAAGTACTTAGCCAGAAAGCAGTCCTTGCTTCTTGTCACTCACAAAACAATTTGAACTACACTGGATCGTATTTTTGTTCAATTAATCTGTTTTTTGTTTTTCCTTAATAATTACCCAAACTGTTCCGTATTGGGAAAAAAATGTTTTTTGGGGGCATTTATATGGTTAGATACAGTATCAGAGATTTCGAGTATGATTTGAATCAATTGGTACTGGTTTGTTTTGGAAGGTGGGGGTTTTAATTTTAGATTGTGAAAATGTGTATAAATTGCACAAAAAAATAAAGTTGTCACAAATGGCTAGCCATCTTGAATGACTGTTTTCCACCGACACTTTGCCCAACAACAATATTAGATCAGACGTGGGTCCATCCATAGGGAATGTGTTCTATATTTCCTTAAATGCATAGGAACGTTCAGTCTTTATAACGTGTTTCCCCCGGAGCAATATCGTAGGCGGACCTTTAAAATTCAGGTGTTGATATTTTCTTGAGTAGAAGCTCTTTAGCGAATTATTTCAATGTAACTTTCGTATGGTAGTGTGTGAAACACAGTTAATTATTGAAACAAATTATATTTGTATAGTTTGTTGCTAGACTTTTTTGTTTCCCTAAATCCACGTGTCTCACCACAGAACAATCTTTGGTCTCATTGTGCAGTAGGACATGGATAGGAACAACATTTCCTTGCTCTGCTATGTTGCAACGTGTACACCCGGGGCGTCGTCATTACGCCGATTCTGTTGCAAAACGTTTCTTAAACAGAATGAAACGAGGCGGGACCAACCTTAATTTGTCCAATAGAAACTCTCGTTTTAGTTGCTAAACGTTCTGCAACTGTTTAGACTAATGATTACACCCCTGCTAGCAGTGAGCAGCAATGTCGCTCTGTTATTAGCCAGCGTCAAGCCAAAGCTTTGCCAATGTAATAAGAACATTGGCACGGCATTTCACGTTCAGTAACCAAAGGCTTAATGTGATATTTCGAGGAAGAATATGACAAGAACATCAGTTGGACATCAAAATAATCTGACTGCAAAAGGAGAGAGCCAGGAATAATGGAGAAGTTCGGTTGTAGAATCACGACGACATTCTCTGTTTCATGAGGAGCTACTGTCAAAATCGGGGGAATAGCATAACTGGATTTTTCTGTGAAATCTTGAAGCTGTTGTCATTTGCAACCTCAAAAATGATGTATTCATCAAGAAGGAAACCAGTCCTCTATTTCAAAGAAGACAAAAGGTAAAACATAACGGTAGCCCTGATGTTCACAATGATCATGTCCTATGATTAGTCTAGATGAGTGAACCAACATTAGCAAGCTAGTAAATGTTTACTTTTTATCTACTAGCTAGGCCTATGTGAATCATACCAATACACTACTAATGTTACTGTAGGTACACTAAAGCCTAAATCTCTGGCTATTACATTGGGACAATAGCCTATTTCTTTAAAAACGTTTAAGAATGCAGCTGGTGTAAATGGATTGCAGTCAGATGTTTAAGATGGTTGAAATATTTCTTAGTATTGTTCAACCGAGTAGTTGATGACAATAGAAGAAGAGAGTAATCAGTGAGTAGTTGACTACAATAGAAGAAGAGAGTAATCAGTGAGTAGTTGACTACAATAGAAGAAGAGAGTAATCAGTGAGTAGTTGATGACAATAGAAGAGAGTAATCAGTGAGTAGTTGACTACAATAGAAGAAGAGAGTAATCAGTGAGTAGTTGACTACAATAGAAGAAGAGAGTAATCAGTGAGTAGTTGATGACAATAGAAGAGAGTAATCAGTGAGTAGTTGACTACAATAGAAGAAGAGAGTAATCAGTGAGTAGTTGACTACAATAGAAGAAGAGAGTAATCAGTGAGTAGTTGATGACAATAGAAGAAGAGTAATCAGTGAGTAGTTGATGACAATAGAAGAAGAGAGTAATCAGTGAGTAGTTGACGACAATAGAAGAAGAGAGTAATCAGTGAGTAGTTGACTACAATAGAAGAAGAGAGTAATCAGTGAGTAGTTGACTACAATAGAAGAAGAGAGTAATCAGTGAGTAGTTGATGACAATAGAAGAAGAGTAATCAGTGAGTAGTTGATGACAATAGAAGAAGAGAGTAATCAGTGAGTAGTTGACGACAATAGAAGAAGAGAGTAATCAGTGAGTAGTTGACTACAATAGAAGAAGGGAGTAATCAGTGAGTAGTTGATGACAATAGAAGAAGAGTAATCAGTGAGTAGTTGATGACAATAGAAGAAGAGAGTAATCAGTGAGTAGTTGACTACAATAGAAGAGAGTAATCAGTGAGTAGTTGATGACAATAGAAGAAGAGAGTAATCAGTGAGTAGTTGACTACAATAGAAGGAGAGTAATCAGTGAGTAGTTGACTACAATAGAAGAAGAGAGTAATCAGTGAGTAATTGATGACAATAGAAGAAGAGAGTAATCCGTGAGTAGTTGACGACAATAGAAGAAGAGTAATCAGTGAGTAGTTGACTACAATAGAAGAGAGTAATCAGTGAGTAGTTGATGACAATAGAAGAAGAGAGTAATCAGTGAGTAGTTGATGACAATAGAAGAAGAGAGTAATCAGTGAGTAGTTGACGACAATAGAAGAAGAGAGTAATCCGTGAGTAGTTGACTACAATAGAAGAAGAGAGTAATCAGTGAGTAGTTGACGACAATAGAAGAAGAGAGTAATCAGTGAGTAGTTGATGACAATAGAAGAAGAGAGTAATCAGTGAGTAGTTGACGACAATAGAAGAAGAGAGTAATCCGTGAGTAGTTGACTACAATAGAAGAAGAGAGTAATCAGTGAGTAGTTGATGACAATAGAAGAAGAGAGTAATCAGTGAGTAGTTGACTACAATAGAAGTGTGTTGCTCTCAGATTTTGTTCTGTGAAATAATGTTGGTGGATAGATTTTTTTGTTTGATTTCTGGTAAAATTGTGTGATAGTATTATAAACCAGCCATTCCTTACAATCTAGACGAATCTAGACGTAGCCATTGCATACAGTGTGTATGGGTTTGGTTGTGCAAGCGTTTAGTGTACAATACTTATGCCTAGCTGAGTTAATGCTACTAAACCTCTCACTTGGTCAGTTTGTGGTTCAGGTGTGTAACATAACACTGATTGACTGCACTACATTGCTGAATGAGACTGGCTGTTCTACTTTCAGATTCTGGTCTGGGAAATGCACAGTCTACAAACTATTTTGTCTGTGTATGGTGCTGGTGCTGGTCTCCCTCCTATGGCTCCAACTCAGCTGTACAGGAGACATGAGCCGGGTTGTAGTGGATGACGGACGCATCCCCCATCAGCCTTGTCCCCTGGAGAGACAGGCATCCGCTGCGGACGACCCTTCCTGGGGTCCTCACAAGCTGGCTCTTCTGATACCTTTCAGGGAGAGGTTTGAGGAGCTGCTGGTGTTTGTCCCCTTCATGCACACCTTCTTGAACAACAAGAAGATACTGCATAAGATCTTCGTAATTAACCAGATGGATCACTATCGGTAAGTGATGGAAGACGTTATGTTGCCTTGTTAGTCATTAGGCCTACAACAGAAGTGCTGTTATTGTCTAATCTGAAGGCCACAATATATTCTGTTCTATTCTATTTTAGTCCAGTGGTTGTTGATGAATTCTGATTGGCACAGGGGAACTATAGTCTGGATGTGTGCCTCGTTGATTTGCACCTTACCAATGAAATATTGACTCCTCCTGGCAGTAAATAATGTGTTCCACCCTTATCTCACCACAGGTTCAACAGAGCCTCTCTCATTAACGTTGGTTACACGGAGAGTGGTAACGACACTGATTACATCGCCATGCATGATGTGGACTTGTTACCTCTGAATGAAGCTCTGGACTATGGTTTCCCAGAGGAGGGCCCTTTCCACGTGGCCTCACCAGAGCTGCACCCCCTGTATCACTACAAGACATACGTGGGAGGAATCCTGCTGCTCACCAAACAGCATTATCACATGGTAGGGTAGCCTATTGTTAAGATAATCATTCATTATCAATAATAATAGACAGCACTTCAGAGCTCCAGTACATTAAATTCATTATTTACACATTCTAATCAAATTTTATTAATCACATCCACCAAATACAACTGGTGTAGACTTTACAGTGAAAAGCTTGCTTACAAGCCCCTCCCAACAATGCAGAGTTTAAAAATAAAATAGTAACACATGAGGAATGATATAAAATACACAAGAATAGAGCTATATACAGGAAGTACCTGTACCAGATCAATGTGGAGCTATATACAGGAAGTACCAGATCAATGTGGAGCTATATACAGGAAGTACCAGTACCAGATCAATGTGGAGGGTATTTGAGGTAGATATGTACATGAAGGCAGGGTAAAGTGACTAGGCATCAGGATAGATAATAATAAGGTATTTGAGGTAGATATGTACATGAAGGCAGGGTAAAGTGACAAGGCATCAGGATGGATAATAATAAGGTATTTTAGGTTGATATGTACATGAAGGCAGGGTAAAGTGACAAGGCATCAGGATAGATAATAATAAGGTATTTGAGGTAGATATGTACATGAAGGCAGGGTAAAGTGACAAGGCATCAGGATAGATAATAATAAGGTATTTGAGGTAGATATGTACATGAAGGCAGGGTAAAGTGACTAGACATCAGGATAGATAATAATAAGGTATTTGAGGTTGATATGTACATGAAGGCAGGGTAAAGTGACTAGGCATCAGGATAGATAATAATAAGGTATTTGAGGTAGATATGTACATGAAGGCAGGGTAAAGTGACTAGGCATCAGGATAGATAATAATAAGGTATTTGAGGTAGATATGTACATGAAGGCAGGGTAAAGTGACTAGACATCAGGATAGATAATAATAAGGTATTTGAGGTTGATATGTACATGAAGGCAGGGTAAAGTGACTAGGCATCAGGATAGATAATAATAATTGTACGATTGTGCCGGGTGGTGGTGTGCTGTTTTTAGCCGTGTCATGTTCTGTGTTCCTGAAGTGCAACGGCATGTCCAACCGGTTCTGGGGATGGGGGAGAGAAGACGATGAATTCTACAGGAGACTAAGAAGTGCTGGATTACAGGTAAACCAGAACTGTCCTTTACATGTCACAAAGAGACAGAGATAGCTGGCTAATCCCTTAAATTACTCCAAAAGAATGACAAGCCAATGACTGATAAGCATCAGTATCTGACACATCTACCTCCTTATTACATCTACCTCCATATTACATCTACCTCTATATTACATCTACCTACATATTAGGAAAACTCCAGAGTACGTCTGCAGTAAAAGAAACAGCTGCCGCCACGTCTCTAAATACTATGAATAATATAATCAATCTGTCATGTTCTGTTTGCCAGCTCTTCAGGCCCAGTGGGATAAAAACAGGGTATAAAACCTTTCGCCACATCCATGACCCTGCCTGGAGGAAGAGAGACCAGAAGAGAGTGGCTGCACAGAAACAGGTAGAGATGCATTCACTGGACACCTACTACCGTGATGTATTGCTATGTGTTGCATTCTCAGATAGACAGATACTGGATTTATCTCTTTGGTTGTATTTCCAATCACACTACTGACATGATGGTTTTCTCTCCTCGTTTTTGGAAGGAACAATTCAAGGTTGACCCTGAGGGCGGGCTGACTAACTTGCAGTACAAGGTGGAGTCGAGACAGGAGCTGACTATTAGTGGAGCCCCTGTCACTGTCCTCAACACCAAACTGGAGTGTGACACAGACAAGACTCCCTGGTGTCTGCTGAACTAAGATGGCCCCCGTGATAGACCTATGCTGCCTCTCATCTGGGTTATGTTCATTGTCCACCAAACGGAATAAAACAGACTAAAACAGGGAGGGACTACCTGAGCTTCTGGAATGAGAAACACTTGTTTTTGTGTGCCCTAATGAATATGACCCTGGTGCTACAGAGGGGGGATGTTTCCCCTACCCGATGTGTCTGGAAGACATGATAAAAAATAAAATGTAGATTATTATTTTAAAAATGTATCAAACAACCGCATCAGAAGACATGGGTGCCATCTTCTGGACGACCCAGAGAAGAGGCTTTGGCCTTTGACCTCAGCAACGCCTTCCCTCATTGGAGAGATGGAATGTATTTATATTGAACTAGCTATATGATGTCATCCTTTAGAACTGTATGTCTAACTTTCATTCAGAACTGTGAGTGATTGGATCTGTGAGTGACTGGATCTGTGAGTGACTGGATCTGTGAGTGACTGGATCTGTGAGTGACTGGATCCGTGAGTGACTGGATCTGTGAGTGACTGGATCCGTGAGTGACTGGATCTCATGCAGGCCTAACTTCAGGGGCTTTGAACTACAGACACTTTGCCAATATTGACGATACATGAAAGGAAAGGTGTACTGGGGCCTGTTGCACAAAAGTAGAATTAAGACATCCGGGATAAATGACTCAGCTGAGCTCAATGAAGCCAAAACATGTGCGTCCAGGCTTAATTGGTTGCACAAAGACCAAGCCAGGATGAGCAGACACGGATTCATTAAGCCAGGTGAAACCAATCCTGGATAGGTGCGCGCTCACGGCTCACTCAAATAGACCCCGCCACAGATCACAGATTAACTGATTTACCATGGCAACTAGAGCCGCGTACTTTTCCCCGTCGGAAGCACAAATCCTCATGGAGGCATACGAGGAGGTAAAAGATATAATTAAGAAGAAAGGCAACACCGCCACAGTGATAAAGCAAAGAGAGAAAGCGTGGCAAAGTATTGCAGACCGCCTGAATGCGTAAGTAGTGCACAATTACACACTCACCGCTCCGCTGAAACATCACAATAACAATTCAAATATTTAATTCACATCTCCAAAAATGCAGTTGTACTGTAATTATGAAACGGTTACATTTTTAATTGAAATGCACTGCAGATATGAGTGAAATTGTGTAAAGTAACTCCATCACACTGTATAAAGCTATGATAAATTTTTTGATATTTTTACTGAAAACAAGACAAAAATACCAAGTAATTTTTTGCAGTGTGACTCCATTAAATGTGTGTGTGTGTGTGTGTGTGTGTAGATTAAACATGAACGGGCCAAAACGGACATGGCAGCAGGTCAAAATCAAATACAAGAACATTCTGCAGAATGGTATGGTCCCTGACTAATATTTAACAAAGCACAAGCATATATTGTACCCAGAAGGTGCCTGCTCACACATTGTCTGTACTGTTTTAGCAGTGAAAAAGAATACCCACAGACAAGGCACGGGTGGTGGGTCACCAAAGGCTGACCTTACCCCAGCAGAGGACATGGCCTTGGAGCTAAATAAAGGCAGGCCCGTCTTAGAGGGGATCCCTGGGGGGAAAGAGACGAGCATAGGTTCCTCCCAAGATGCCACCCGCTTCATTCAAGGTATGTCCTTCCATCTCTACATGGGATACAACCACATTCATATTGAATCAATTTGGACTGTCTGACTTTGGTTTACCTATTGCCTTGCAGTGTCTGGCAGCACTGTGTTCCTGTTAGAGCCACCAGCACAAGCACCAGACGATGCTGATCCAGTGAGTACTCCATCAAAGGCATACTGTAGGCCTGGCATGTCTTGTCTACTAGCTTCAATATGAATCCGATTAAATGTGATAGGGTGAAGGCCCCAGTGCAGCAGCAACAGCACATGATGGAGACGATGATGAGGAGGAGACCATCTCTCTGGATTCCAGAAGGCATGAGGTATCATGTTAAGACTGTGAAAGTACTATTTACTCTACAATGGTGAGGAGTCCTCATCAAAATCAAAAAATCTAATTTCTTTTACAGGACCCAGATGCTATACAGTGGGAAAACCAGCCTGGCAACATAGTGCGTATTAATAAAAGGACACCACATCCTGCCAAATTCCAGCTGCGCTAATTGTATTGTGTTCACAGAGCTCACAAGCTATCAGAAAGTTGTATGGCAACCACCTCCGGCGCCAAATAGAACTGGCAGACATAGACATTCAGTACAAGAAGAAAAAGATGGAAAATCTTGCACTGGAGTCCGAAATAAAAAAGAGGACAATTAGGAAACTGGACCTTGAAATAAAAAAACTTGAGAGGGAGGTGAGATATGCCTTCAATGTACACTGTATGCTAACTGTAACACAAATGTATTAATCATTATTTTTCTTTCCTCCCCCAGCTCCAAGAAGATGACACAGCTCAAAATAAAAATTAGGTATATTCTCGTAAAGTCAAGTGAGCCATGACATATGAGCTCTTATTGTGAGCACACAGGACGGTGGCATCTTTCTAAGGTTTTTTTTATTTTCCCAGCAATCAGTACAACCAAGTCATCGTTATAAGGCATCGCCCTCTTTTGCCCACCCCCCCAGCACCAGGTGTGGCCACTAGCCTATATGAAGGCCCAAAATTGTGTGTTCCTTTCTGCTCTGACAATGGCATGCCCATTCGTGCGAGATGTGGTGGATGAAGAAGCACTTGTGCTGAGGAGAGCCTTCAGGCGAGAAAGGGTCTTCAGGGACCGGTTGGACCCACTGGCCTTCCCTGATGACCATCTATATGAAAGATACAGGTTTTCTGCAGATGGCATCAGGTATCTATGCAGACTACTGGGTCCCAGGATTAAGCACCGCACTGCACGGAGCCATGCACTGAGTGTGGAGCAAATGGTTTGTGTGGCCTTGCGCTTTTTTGCTAGTGGAGCCTTCCTGTACTCAGTGGGGGATGCAGAACAGCTGAACAAGGCCACAATTTGCCGCACAATAAGGAGTGTGTGTCTGGCTATCAAAGCATTAGCAGATGTCTTCATCTCCTTCCCTGGCCACAGAAGACTCTGTGACATCAAAGAGGAGTTCTATAGGATTGCAGGTAAGAGGATCTACAAATTACAGGACAACTGTTAACACATAGTAGGATACTCATTACTTTGTGTGACAGGTTTCCCCAATGTCATTGGTGCAGTGGACTGCACACACATAAGGATAAAAGCCCCCTCAGGTGCCCATGAGGCCGATTTTGTGAATAGGAAATCCTTTCACAGCATTAATGTTCAGGTGAACATAACTTTTTGATATTGTCCATTGACGAACACTCTGCATTGCCAGTGATGTGCATTGATTGGTGTAATATTCCTCATCTTATGATTTCAGATGGTCTGCAATGCTGACTGTGTGATCAGCAATGTTGTGGCAAAATGGCCTGGCTCAGTCCATGACTCCAGAATCTTTCGGGCCTCTGAAATCTATCAGTGCCTATCACAAGGTAAGCCACACAACCCCTATTTATAACCATCATGGCTGTGTCAAGAATATCACTGTGTTTATCAAATCAAATCAAATTTTATTAGTCACATACACATGGTTAGCAGATGTTAATGCGAGTGTAGCGAAATGCTTGTGCTTCTAGTTCCGACAATGCAGTAATAACCAACAGTAATCTAACCTAACAATTCCACACTACTACCTTACACACACACACAAGTGTAAGGGATAAAGAATATGTACATAAAGATATATGGATGAGTGGTGGTACAGAACGGCATGGCAGATGCAGTAGATGGTATAGAGTACGGTATATACATATGAGATGAGTACTGTAGGGTATGTAAACATAAAGTGGCATAGTTTAAAGTGGCTAGTGGTACATGTATTGCATAAAGATGGCAAGATGCAGTAGATGATATAGAGTACAGTATATATACATATGAGATGGGTAATGTAGGGTATGTAAACATTGTATTAAGTGGCATTGCTTAAAGTGGCTAGTGGTACATTTTTACATAATTTCCATCAATTCCCATTTTTAAAGTGGCTGGAGTTGAGTCAGTATGTTGGCAGCGGCCGCTAAATGTTAGTGGTGGCTGTTTAACAGTCTGATGGCCTTGAGATAGAAGCTGTTTTTCAGTCTCTCGGTCCCTGCTTTGATGCACCTGTACTGACCTCGCCTTCTGGATGATAGCGGGGTGAACAGGCAGTGGCTTGGGTGGTTGTTGTCCTTGATGATCTTTATGGCCTTCCTGTGACATCGGGTGGTGTAGGTGTCCTGGAGGGCAGGTAGTTTGCCCCTGGTGATGCGTTCTGCAGACCTCACTACCCTCTGGAGAGCCTTACGGTTGTGGGCGGAGCAGTTGCCGTACCAGGCGGTGATACAGCCCGACAGGATGCTCTCGATTGTGCATCTGTAGAAGTTTGTGAGTGCTTTTGGTGACAAGCCGAATTTCTTCAGCCTCCTGAGGTTGAAGAGGCGCTGCTGCGCCTTCTTCACAACGCTGTCTGTGTGGGTGGACCAGTTCAGTTTGTCCGTGATGTGTACACCGAGGAACTTAAAACTTTCCACCTTCTCCACTACTGACCCGTCGATGTGGATAGGGGGGTGCTCCCTCTGCTGTTTCCTGAAGTCCACAATCATCTCCTTTGTTTTGTTGACGTTGAGTATGAGGTTATTTTCCTGACACCACACTCCGAGGGCCCTCACCTCCTCCCTGTAGGCCGTCTCGTCGTTGTTGGTGATCAAGCCTACCACTGTAGTGTCATCCGCAAACTTGATGATTGAGTTGGAGGCGTGCATGGCCACGCAGTCGTGGGTGAACAGGGAGTACAGGAGAGGGCTCAGAACGCACCCTTGTGGGGCCCCAGTGTTGAGGATCAGCGGGGTGGAGATGTTGTTACCTACCCTCACCACCTGGGGGCGGCCCGTCAGGAAGTCCAGGACCCAGTTGCACAGGGCGGGGTCGAGACCCAGGGTCTCGAGCTTGATGACGAGTTTGGAGGGTACTATGGTGTTAAATGCTGAGCTGTAATCGATGAACAGCATTCTCACATGGGTATTCCTCTTGTCCAGATGGGTTAGGGCAGTGTGCAGTGTGGTTGCGATTGCGTCGTCTGTGGACCTATTGGGTCGGTAAGCAAATTGGAGTGGGTCTAGGGTGTCCGGTAGGGTGGAGGTGATATGGTCCTTGACTAGTCTCTCAAAGCACTTCATGATGACGGAAGTGAGTGCTACGGGGCGGTAGTCGTTTAGCTCAGTTACCTTAGCTTTCTTGGGAACAGGAACAATGGTGGCCCTCTTGAAGCATGTGGGAACAGCAGACTGGGATAAGGATTGATTGAATATGTCCGTAAACACACCAGCCAGCTGGTCTGCGCATGCTCTGAGGACGCGGCTGGGAATGCCGTCTGGGCCTGCAGCCTTGCGAGGGTTAACACGTTTAAATGTTTTACTCACCTCGGCTGCAGTGAAGGAGAGCCCGCAGGTTTTGGTAGGGGGCCGTGTCAGTGGCACTGTATTGTCCTCAAAGCGAGCAAAGAAGTTGTTTAGTCTGTCTGGGAGCAAGACATCCTGGTCTGCGACGGGGCTGGTTTTCTTTTTGTAATCCGTGATTGACTGTAGACCCTGCCACATACCTCTTGTGTCTGAGCTGTTGAATTTCGACTCGATTTTGTCTCTGTACTGAGACTTGGCCTGTTTGATTGCCTTGCGGAGAGAATAGCTACACTGTTTGTATTCGGTCATGCTTCCGGTCACCTTGCCCTGGTTAAAAGCAGTGGTTCGCGCTTTCAGTTTCACGCGAATGCTGCCGTCAATCCACGGTTTCTGGTTTGGGAATGTTTTTATCGTTGCTGTGGGTACGACATCGTCAATGCACTTCCTAATGAACTCGCTCACCGAATCAGCATATTCGTCAATATTGTTGTTGGACGCGATGCGGAACATATTCCAATCTGCGTGATCGAAGCAGTCTTGAAGCGTGGATTCAGATTGGTCGGACCAGCGTTGAACAGACCTGAGCGCGGGAGCTTGTTGTTTGAGTTTTTGTTTGTAGGCTGGAATCAACAAAATGGAGTCGTGGTCAGCTTTTCCGAAAGGGGGGCGGGGGAGGGCCTTATAAGCGTCGCGGAAATTAGTGTAACAATGGTCTAGTGTTTTTCCAGCCCTGGTAGCACAATCGATATGCTGATAGAATTTAGGGAGTTTTGTTTTTAGATTAGCCTTGTTAAAATCCCCAGCTACGATGAATGCAGCCTCAGGGTGTGTGGTTTCCAGTTTACAAAGAGTCAGATAAAGTTCGTTCAGGGCCATCGATGTGTCTGCTTGGGGGGGAATGTATACGGCTGTGATTATGATTGACGAGAATTCCCTTGGTAGATAATGCGGTCGACATTTGATTGTGAGGAGTTCTAGATCAGGTGAACAGAACGACTTGAGTTCTTGTGTGTTGTTATGATGATCACACCACTTCTCGTTAATCATAAGGCATACCCCCCCGCCCCTCTTCTTACCGGAAAGATGTTTGTTTCTGTCGGCGCGATGCATGGAGAAACCAGCTGGCTGCACCGACTCCGTTAGCGTCCCTTGAGTTAGCCATGTTTCCGTGAAGCAGAGCACGTTGCAATCCCTGATGTCTCTCTGGAATGCTACCCGTGCTCGGATTTCATCAACCTTATTGTCAAGAGACTGGACATTGGCGAGTAGTATGCTAGGGAGTGGAGCGCGATGTGCCCGTCTCCGAAGCCTGACCACGAGACCGCCACGTTTTCCCCTTTTTCGGCGACGCACAGGGTCGCCGGCTGGGATCAGATCCATTGTATTGTGTGGAAGGCAAGACACTGGATCCGTTTCGGGAAAGTCATATTCCTGGTAGGAACGATGATGAGTTGACGTTAATCGTATATTCAGTAGTTCCTCCCGACTGTATGTAATGAAACCTAAGATTACCCGGGGTACCGATGTAAGAAATAACACGTAAAAAAACAAAATACTGCATATTTTCCAAGGAACGCGAAGCGAGGCAGCCATCTCTTTCCGGCGCCTGCGCAGTAAGGTAGTTTATGAGGTAGTAATGATGAAATTTTGTGTTGACAGGTGAATTCTCTGGTGTGTTGCTGGGAGACAGGGGGTATGGCTGCCAGCCTTTTCTCCTGACACCTTTCACAGACCCCCAGGAAGCACAGCAGGCCTACAACCATGCCCATGCCAGGACCAGGGCCAGAGTTGAAATGACCTTTGGCCTCCTGAAGGCACGCTTTCACTGCCTTCACAAATTAAGGGTCAGCCCTGTTAGGGCATGTGATATTACTGTGGCTTGTGCTGTCCTCCACAATGTGGCCTGCCTGAGGAAGGAGAGGGCCCCCAGAGTGCCACCAGCCATGGACTGGGACAATCCGGCAATCTTCCCTGATGACGACAGTGGTCGGCTGCTGAGGGACCAATATGTGTTGAATTATTTTAGTTAGTATGTGTGCTTTCAATTTTGGTTAAATATGTCCTGCGGTGGCAGAGGAATTTGGGTTTTTTTGGGTTCGTTTTTTGACGAATTTGGCCTCTTATGATGTTTGTGCGGTATACTGTGTGTAATACAAGGCTGCAGGGAGGCTACTGCATCCATTCATTTGTCTGTTCAGTTGATGTGTATGGATTTGTCCTGCATTTATTTTAGTGTGCAGACATGCAGGGTGTGTTATATACAGACCTTTGAATGTGTATGTATCATTTTGTATAATATGCTTGGATTCTGTGCTTTCCATCTTGTAGAGTCACTGTGACTTCAGTTTCGAAAGGAGCTGATGGTTTACCTGCTTTGTTTTGTCCTTATTCAATAAAGGAACATAATGTTACACATTGTGTTTTTATATTCATATGGAATGTGTATTTGTTTATATGACAGAGTACTAGGGCCACACTGAAGAAAAAGGATAAAGTCATAAATTTATGAGGCTGGTTCTTTCTGCAGAAAAGCTACATATTGTTTTTACAGTTTTGATACTTATGACAATGTGATACTTAATATTCTGGCACATCAGCATGTCTTTGTTTATGAAACCATACTGAAGTACAATTTCACGAAATGCCCCACATCTGTCATTTTAACAACTGTCCTCCTTTAAAACAACTGGTTACAATATTATGACTTGTGTTTTTTTCCCCTCTGTGGCCCTAATATTCTATCATTTTATATATAGCCTTATAGTCTATGGGAAACTGTAAATTATCTAATGATAGCAACATCATCTAAAAATCATTTTTTATCCAAAATCATTGAAATTAATGATCACAAACGTTTAAATAATAACAGTGGGTCTAGTTATATGTGATAACAATGTATAGTGAGCAGTGAAATAACTATTGGTTTCCATTTGTGGTGACTGCTGACTGACATTAGGGATGAGATTAAATAGATCCTGGAATTTAGCCTGGTCTGGAGCAGGCTAGCTCCACAGAATAAATCTCCATGGTAATTTATACCATAACATATCCTCCTGCCCCCTATCCATCTTTAGTGCAACCGGATTACGGATCAATTGAGCCAGGATCACCAAGATATCCTGGCTTAATCCCTTATCCTAGTTTTGTGCAACAGGCCCCTGAAATAATAAGCAATGGCCTTTGTATCTGTTTGTTTGTTTATTTATTTTTACCCTTATTTTACTTGGTAAGTTGACTGAGAACACATTCTCATTTACAGCAACGACCTGGGGAATAGTTACAGGAGAGAGGGGGGATGAATGAGCTAATTGGAAGCTGGGGATGATTATGTGGCCATGATGGTTTGAGGGCCAGATTGGGAATTTAGCCAGGACACCGGGGTTAACAGCCATACTCTTACAATAAGTGCCATGGGAACTTTAGTGACCACAGCGAGTCAGGACAACCATTTAACATCCCATCTGAAAGACGGCACCCTACACAGGGCAATGTCCCCAATCCTACTCTGAACCCAGGATATAGGCCTAGCCTCCTACTATGAACCCAGGATATAGGCCTTCTGTACTAAACCCAGGATATAGGCCTTCTGTACTAAACCCAGGATATAGGCCTTCTGTACTAAACCCAGGATATAGGCCTTCTGTACTAAACCCAGGATATAGGCCTTCTGTACTAAACCAAGGATATAGGCCTAGCCTTCTATACTGAACCCAGGGTATAGACCTAGCCTCCTACTATGAACCCAGGGTATAGACCTAGCCTCCTACTCTGAACCCAGGATATAGGCCTAGCCTCCTACTATGAACCCAGGATATAGGCCTAGCCTTCTATACTGAACCCAGGATATAGACCTAGCCTTCTATACTGAACCCAGGATATAGGCCTAGCCTCCTACTATGAACCCAGGGTATAGACCTAGCCTCCTACTCTGAACCCAGGATATAGGCCTAGCCTCCTACTATGAACCCAGGATATAGGCCTAGCCTTCTATACTGAACCCAGGATATAGGCCTAGCCTCCTACTATGAACCCAGGATATAGGCCTAGCCTTCTATACTGAACCCAGGATATAGGCCTAGCCTCCTACTATGAACCCAGGATATAGGCCTAGCCTTCTATACTGAACCCAGGATATAGGTCTAGCCTTCTGTACTGAACCCAGGATATAGGCCTAGCCTCCTACTATGAACCCAGGATATAGGCCTAGCCTTCTATACTGAACCCAGGATATAGGTCTAGCCTTCTGTACTGAACCCAGGATATAGGCCTAGCCTCCTACTATGAACCCAGGATATAGGCCTAGCCTTCTATACTGAACCCAGGATATAGGTCTAGCCTTCTACTATGAACCCAGGATATAGGTCTAGCCTTCTGTACTGAACCCAGGATATAGGTCTAGCCTTCTATACTGAACCCAGGATATAGACCTAGCCTTCTATACTGAACCCAGGATATAGACCTAGCCTCCTACTATGAACCCAGGATATAGGTCTAGCCTTCTGTACTGAACCCAGGATATAGGTCTAGCCTTCTATACTGAACCCAGGACATAGACCTAGCCTCCTACTATGAACCCAGGATATAGGTCTAGCCTTCTGTACTGAACCCAGGATATAGGTCTAGCCTTCTATACTGAACCCAGGATATAGGCCTAGCCTTCTACTATGAACCCAGGATATAGGCCTAGCCTCCTACTATGAACCCAGGATATAGGCCTAGCCTTCTGTACTGAACCCAGGATATAGGCCTAGCCTCCTACTATGAACCCAGGATATAGGCCTAGCCTTCTATACTGAACCCAGGATATAGACCTAGCCTCCTACTATGAACCCAGGATATAGGTCTAGCCTTCTGTACTGAACCCAGGATATAGGTCTAGCCTTCTATACTGAACCCAGGATATAGGCCTAGCCTCCTACTATGAACCCAGGATATAGGCCTTGCCTTCTATACTGAACCCAGGATATAGGCCTAGCCTTCTGTACTGAACCCAGGATATAGGCCTAGCCTCCTACTATGAACCCAGGATATAGGTCTAGCCTTCTATACTGAACCCAGGATATAGGCCTTGCCTTCTATACTGAACCCAGGATATAGACCTAGCCTCCTACTATGAACCCAGGATATAGGCCTAGCCTCCTACTATGAACCCAGGATATAGGTCTAGCCTTCTATACTGCTGTGTTTTCTTTTCTACTGATTACTGTGTCTATATTTTAGTTTTGACTGATATTTTTTGCTACTTGATATGCAATTCGCTTGTATTTTTTTCTAATAAACCTTTGGCCTATAGACGAGAAATGGTGTACAATAATTTTCAAATAGAAAATGCTGTGTCCAAAACAGAAAGTGTGGATTATTTAATGAACAAACTGCAAATAGCTATACATAAATATATAATCTAAATTGACTAATTCTAATATACTCGGATGACAATAGTGTGATGGACACAAGACTGCAGGTATAGCCCCAAACTGAGCGACTAATGCATTATGGGCCACTACAGTCTGTTAATTCGTTTTCCATGAGTAAAGAAGTCGCTCCAGGCATACTGGCCCTCACTTAACCAGGTATTATGTTCCTAGAAGCCAGGTGTGTAGCGGTAAAAGCTTAAAGTCAGACCCAACACTGACATTCTTCTCCCTAATTGACCTTTATGGACTCGAGCTGACAGAGACAGGAAATGTTTGTGCGCGAGAGTAAATAAATCAGACCGCCCGGAGAGAGAGACAGCAATTATAGGCGCGCAAAACGTTCCCCAATTTGAGCCTAAATATGCTTCAAGGTTAAATTGCAATTAGGTAGTAGATGGAAGTTTTCATTATGTAGATATTACAAAATAATACACGTGAAATTAATAAATATTATATAATTAACTATAATAAAGTTATAGTAATTCGGGGTACATTTTAAAAATCACATTGTTGAATTGAAATAAAACACATTTTTGCAAATAGGTAATTATGAAAAATAGAAGGCCTTATATATTTTTTAAATTAAAACAGATATCATCAATTCTTTCCCAGATCTCATTTGAACGTAACATCAATATTATCTTTAAAAGCCACTAGAGGGCGCCATCAACATCCACTAGTGTGCATTGACCACATCAATAGAACTCCCCCAGATTAACCAATTCATTCACTTGACATCATTAATTTACCACCAAATTAAATGTAAATTAAAATAAATGATTAAGCCAGCAGATGACATGACAAAACTATGTCTGTCAACTTTACCTTTGACCGTTGTACTTAACTAAGGCTATACTGTAAGTATTTGAATTAATAAAGTTATGAATAAAATACTGAATTAATATCATAAACGAAGATGCATATTTAAGGGGACTGTTTCCATTCCTCATTCGATGTACTGAAACTATAAATGTAATCTGTAATGACCTGATGTGTCGATGAATGTTCCATTCATCAGAGTTCTGTCCTTTACAGTTTACTATATAGAATAACGTAAATGGCAGGCATTTCCTATAACGCATCCCATTTCTGTTCCTTCCTGAATAGAGTAACCTCATTCCTTGTAAAAGGGACTTAACTCCAGTTAGCTGATTCAAGGCAGACCATGCAGGGGGACAATAGTCACATTTTAACTCGGCTTTACACCCCTGCGTGCCTACAAAAACTCCAACTGCTTAATCCCTCTTTTCAGACCAGCAAAATCTATCATTAATTGCCAGAGGCAAAATTAATAGTTGTTAATGGCCGCCTGAATCAAAGGCTCCGGGGCTAGATCTGCCAGTTAAACCTATTAATTCTATACAGGGGGACTGGGCGGTATAGGATTGGTATAGGGGACAAGAGGGGTGGAGACAACTCCTTTGGGTCTCACTGGGCTCTTTGGCCCTTGGTGGTTCACATCAGCTTCCACAGGAGCAGATCATGAAAGATGGAAGCAGGGGGGCTTTTGTGGTTCGTCCCTGATTATTTCTCCCCTGAAAGGACTGACATATGTCCTGGGTTCCTGGGACTGGCTGAGTCTCTGATCTACTGGTACCCCCCCACCCCCCACCCCCACCCTCTTCTCCCTCAACAACATCTAAGATGGTAACTACCAAAAGAGGGAGGGAAGGTACCCTGGACATAACATAAAGAAGCAATATTTCCCAGACCTTTGACCTTAGTAAAAAAAATAGTTGACCTATTCTGTTAAGTACTTAATTTAGGAGACCTATAGGTCTATTCTGTAAAAAACGGTCATTTTGCAGACCAATGTACAGTGCATTCACAAAATATTCAGACCCCTTGACTTTTTCCACATTTTGTTACATTACATCCTTATTCTAAAATGCATTAAATTGTTCCCCCCCATCAATCTACACACAATACCCGATAATGACAAAGCAAAACACACCTGTATTTGGGGAGTTTCTCCCATTCTTATCTGCAGATCCTCTCAAGCTCTGTCAGGTTGGATGGGGATGGGGAGCATCGATGCACAACTATTTTCATGTCTCTCCAGAGATGTTCGATCGGGTTCAGGTCCGGGCTCTGGCTGGACCACTCAGGGACATTCAGAAACTTGTCCCGAAGCCACTCCTGTGTTGTCTTGGCTGTGTGCTTACAGTTGTTGTCCTGTTGGAAGGTGAACCTTCGCCCCAGTCTGAGGTCCTGAGCGTTCTGGAGCAGGTTTTCATCAAGGATCTCTCTGTACTTTGCTTCGTTCCCTCGATCCTGACTAGTCTCCCAGTCCCTGCCACTGAAAAAAATCCCCACAGCATGATGCTGCCACCACCATGCTACACAGTAGGGATGATGCCAGGTTTCCTCCAGACGTGACACTTGGCATTCAGGCCAAAGAGTTCAATCTTGGTTTCATCAGACCAGAGAATCTTGTTTCTCATGGTTCGAGAGTCCTTTAGGTGCCTTTTGGAAAACTCCAAGCAGGCTATCATGGGCCTTTTACTGAGGAGTGGCTTCCGTCTGGCCCCTCTACCATAAAGGCCTGATTGGTGGAGTGCTGCAAAGATGGTTGTCCATCTCCACAGAGGAACTCTAGAGCTCTGTAAGAGTGACCATCGGGTTCTTGGTCACCTCCCTGACTAAGGCCCTTCTCCCCCTATTGCTCAGTTTGGCCGGGAGGCCAGCTCTAGGAGTCTTGGTGGTTCCAAACTTCCATTTAAGAATGATGGAGGTCACTGTGTTCTTGGGGACCTTCAATGCTGCCGAAATGTGTTGGTACCCTTCCCCAGATCTGTGCCTCGACACAATCCTGTCTCGGAGCTCTACGGACAATTCCTTCGACCTCATGGCTTGGTTTTTGCTCTGACATGCACTGTCAACCGTGGGACCTTATATAGACAGGTGTGGGCCTTTCCAAATCATGTCCAATCAATTGAATTTACCACAGATGGACTCCAATCAAGTTGTAGAACCATCTCAAGGATTATCAATGGAAACAGGATGCACCTGAGCTCATTTTTGAGTCTCATAGCAAAGGGTATGAATACTTATGTAAATAAGGTATTTCTAAAAACCTGTTTTTGCTTTGTCATTATGGGGTATTGTGTGTAGATTGATGAGGATTTTTTTCCATCCATTTTAGAATAAGGCTGTAACGTAACACAATGTGGAAAAAGGGAAGGGGTCTGAATACTTTCCCGAATGCACTTTAAAAGAGTTTCAGTCCACAGTGGTTTTGGACACCTTGATAAATAAAAACAAATCATAGTAAACCTCAGAGATATTTTGTAGTTAATCCCTAGAATTATCATGTTTAAATTGTTAGAAGTGGCTTTAAAGGTTTGGACTAGTCTGATCTTTGACCTAGAATTAAATTGATCAATCAACCTACAGGTGCCACTGTCAGCTATAGGATACATTACCAGAATAATTTTTGTGTGAAAACCTTTTCTATTGTTTTCTATTAGGAGGCTAATTTCCTAGATTTTAGGGACCATTTGGGGGATGACGAGACGACATAGGGCATAATAAACTTGTTATAAGTAAGTTATAATTACTAAATCATTAACAAGAAAATTCTTCAAATTATGTTTCTTCTGATTTAATATAATATCACTTTGCAACATTGAAATAAACGCATATCGATAGGCTATTAGTCACAAGTAATTTCAATAAAGCAGAAGCCACTCCACTTAGATTTACAAAATGGCTGTTATGCTAGGCTACACGGTCCTATCTGCGCATGCCCACCACACCTATGTCAGCGACAGTTGAGGGCAGGTATTGAGTCTGACGAGTGACAGGCTTTTTGTCAAGGGCTTAGCCTACTGATCCTGGCTCCTAGTACAGCACAGTCCAACATTTATTTCCAGGAGTGATGAGACTGAGACAAGAGCCAGACTGTCATAAACATAATCACAGACTAATAAATCTGACGCTGCAGTGGTATCTAGAACCGAAACTTGATTTTTGGCAGATTGTTAAAGCAGAGAAATCCGGTCGATAACCTACTGAAGACAAGGTTCGGAGACAAGTGAACTTACTCTACAGGAAACCCGCTTCCAGAGGTCCACGGATATAGGCAACACGATTTGCACGCGCAAGGGACTGCGAGTTATGGATTTCCCGGGAACTGTTCTACTTCTACTGCTGTGAGGTTTTCTTCTGCATCACCTGTTTTATAACTGTGTTATTGAATATACCATTAGAAATATATAAACTATAGCCTATTTTTGATCATGTACCAACATAGTAAGAAATGTTTTACCATCGAATCCCTTGTTGGGAAAGACGTGAACTCTTCGACTAACGGGGACGAACCCATCAGACCCACAGCGCTGAGGTTCATGGAATCAATTCACCCGGCGCCTTTTGGGAGTTGTTTCCAGAACTCCGGCAGGACTTTATACGGCAGTCCAGACATGATGTTCCCTGACCCGGGTACACACACAGGGAACTCCGGTCTGCCCCTGCATCCCCTCCAGCTTCCATCTCAGCCTTTCTTCAACCCGCATCAGAGAGACACGTTGAATTTCTACCCGTGGGTTCTTCGAAACAGATATCTCGGTCACAGGTTCCAAGGTAAGCGAACAGGTTCTTTAATTTAATGAATATTAACAACGTTATTTTCAATAATATCATATGTTTGGGCATATTCTTGCATATCCTTGCATGATTGATAAAGAAACATATAGGGATATATTATGCACGAGCTAAATTACAACGAATGTACGCATCAGAAATGAGAACTCAGTCTAGTTGACTGATGGAAGAAATGTCCTTATTGATCCCTGAACATGCAACATGTTGTTAGGGATGGTATTTCATTCAGGGTACAAATCATGTATTAAAAGGGTAAAGCAACAAAAACAGGACCAAAGCAAATGATTAAAACTACTGAAATCTGTTTGGAGATGGAAAAGTTTCAACATCCAACTATAATTTTTTACTATTTATATTTCAAGTCATTTTGCTTTTTAAATTAGGTCTATGCATTATTGGTACATTTCAGAGATTGGACGCATTTAAATAAACGTAAAAACATCGCACCCAGGATTTGCACCCGCCCGTAGCTTAAAACAACTTTTTAAAAACCTATAACATTTCAGTAGTTTAATTTTGTACCATTAATAAATGTTTTAATTCAAGTAGACTATATTGTTTATTTTTATTCATTTAAAATGCACATCAAAATCATTGCACTTTCTTATAATGTATGTTCCCAAAAAGTTGTTAGGAGATCAATAGTCTAATATGTTGAATAATAATACTAGGGTAAATTAATTGTGATTTAAATGTGTAAGCTCTATGCAATTATACAAATAAAATAATATAAAATAAGAACAATATTTATCTAACAAATAGGCCTATAATGAATATTTTTTCCCCCTTTTGCCTACCCATTCGTTTTAGGTTTTGCATTATTCAGAATGTTAATTATAAGCAGCGGTGGAAAAAGTAACCAATTGTCATACTTGAGTAAAAGTAAAGATACCTTAACAGAAAATGACTCAAGTAAAAGTCACCCAGTAAAATACGACTTGAGTAAAAGTCTAAAAGTATTTTGTTTTAAATATATTAAATATGCTTGAGGTATCAAAAGTAAATGTAATTGCTAAGATATGCTTAAGTATCAAAAGTAAAATTATAAATCATTTCACATACCTTCTATTAAGCAAACCAGACGGCACGATTTGTCTTGTTTTTCAAATGTACGGATAGCCAGGGGGCACACTCCAACACTCAGACATCATTTACAAACGAAGCATCTGTGTTTAGTGAGTCCCCCAGATCAGAGACAGTAGGGATGACCAGAGATGTTCTCTTGATACGTCTGTGAATTAGACCGTTTTCCTGTCCTGCAAAACATTCGAAATGTAACGAGTACTTCTGGTTGTCAGGGGAAATATATGGAGTAAAATGTACATCATTTTCTTTAGGGATGTAGTGAAGTAAAAGTAGTCAAAAATATAAATAGTAAAGTACAGATACCTCTCCCTAAAAATACTTATATGGTACTTTTACTTAAGTACTTTACACCACTGATTATAAGGATTTTTGTTTCTCAAATATTTAGATATAATTAACTAATAATTATTTAATATGAAAGTTATTTTAATGAAAAGTAACAAGAGACAGGAATATTGTAATATTATTAGTTTATAATAATATTATAGTATTATTACAAATAAAAACAGCAATAATAAACAATAAACAAATAATAACAATAATAATAATACTATTTCATTCAATTCATTTGCTTTGTGTTCTACTTTAGATTTAAAGGCTGCCCATTTCTGATAAGACAATAACTATTTGAAAATGGACCAGCTTTAGCAACCAAACAAAGCCATGAGAAAAATGGAATATTGGAAAATCTCAGTATTCAGTGACCAAAACCTTAAATCTTCTTATTCAAGCTATTTGCAGTGCATATATGCAAGAAATGGTGAACATCCTTACTAACTGATGCTGGGTGGTCTTCAAAAACAAAGCAATTTGTTAAACCAGACAGATCGATAACTTTCAACGCTCATCTCGTTGACTCAGTGGACAGCAGTGGTTAGCCACATCAGGTGTGCTCTCAGGTATGTTACACTCTGACCAGTCAGCCCAGGGCCGTATTCACAGTGTCTCAGAGTAGTAGTGCGGATCTAGGATCAGTTTAGCCTTTTAGATCATTAATGAATAAGATTATGAAGACAAAGGGGGGGAATCTGATCCTAGATCAGCACTCCACCTCTTTACCAGGTAACCTTCAGGGTGTACCTCAGTCAGGTAATCAGTGGGAGTCAGAGGTTACTGTCACTGTTGCTCAGATCAGGAGCTCAAATAAAGTGTTGTTTACAGACACAGCAGATCCACTCACTGATGGTGTCCAATAACCATGAAAACTAGTGTTTAGACAAGGCTAACTACAGACCGGAGGAGTGAGAGGAGAGGATTAGCCATCATGACTGTCACTTACTGTTAGAGATGGATGGATGGATGGGAGATTGATTTTCTTTCTTACTCCCCCACTTCCTGAGAGGTTGAGAGATAGAGATAGAGGTTGACAGAGAGAGAGAGAGAGAGAGAGAGAGGTTGAGAGAGAGATAGAGGTTGACAGAGAGAGAAAGGTTGAGAGAGGTTGAGAGAGAGACATCATTACAACACTGTATATATACATAATATGACATTTCAAATGTCTTTATTCTTTTGGAACTTTTATAAGTGTAATGTTTAGAGTTAATTGTTTTTGAATTGAGAGATAGAGAGATTGAGAGAGAGAGAGAGGTTGAGAGAAGTTGAGAGAGAGAGGTTGAGAGAGAGAGAGAGGTTGAGAGAGGGAGAGAGAGAGGTTGAGAGAGGATGAGAGAGAGAGGTTGAGAGAGGTTGAGAGAGAGAGGTTGAGAACAGCACAATATAAACAGGATCTTAGGTCCTACACATGTAAGCACTTATTTATATTGGGGTACATTTCAGTGTGTAGCCTTTGGGGTACATTTCAGTGTGTAGCCTTTGGGGTACATTTCAGTGTGTAGCTTTTGGGGTACATGTCAGTGTGTAGCCTTTGGGGTACATTTCAGTGTGTAGCCTTTGGGGTACATTTCAGTGTGTAGCCTTTTGGGTACATTTCAGTGTGTAGCCTTTTGGGTACATTTCAATGTGTAGCCTTTTGGGTACATTTCAGTGTGTAGCCTTTGGGGTGCATTTCAGTGTGTAGCCTTTGGGGTACATTTCAGTGTGTAGCCTTTGGGGTACATTTCAGTGTGTAGCCTTTTGGGTACATTTCAATGTGTAGCCTTTTGGGTACATTTCAATGTGTAGCCTTTGGGGTGCATTTCAGTGTGTAGCCTTTGGGGTACATTTCAGTGTGTAGCCTTTTGGGTACATTTCAATGTGTAGCCTTTGGGGTGCATTTCAGTGTGTAGCCTTTTGGGTACATTTCAGTGTGTAGCCTTTTGGGTACATTTCAATGTGTAGCCTTTGGGGTGCATTTCAGTGTGTAGCCTTTAGGGTGCATTTCGGTGTGTAGCCTTTGGGGTACATTTCAGTGTGTAGCCTTTTGGGTACATTTCAATGTGTAGCCTTTGGGGTCCATTTCAATGTGTAGCCTTTGGGGTGCATTTCAGTGTGTATGGGATTGTTATCACCAGGAAGGAAGGCAGACAGTAAAATTCATCTCATGGTCTGATGGTCTGGAGGTTTGCTTTGACACATTTTGGGTGTTGAATGCCAGGAGATATGTGTTGGAAGTTAATTTATAGGATAACTGCATTGTAAACATTATTTTCCAGACATATTGGATAGTTCATAGAATGCTCCTCTTCTTCTTGTCGTTTAGTCCTTTTTGTTTATAACCAGACAGAAAAACAAACAATCAATCAATCAACCAACCACAGTCAGATAAAGATGGACTGCATGAGGAGGATAAACATTATCATTATTTGCATAATCCTAATATAGTAGATTATAATTTTTGTATTGATGGTTTCCTTTTCATATTCAAGAGAAAGAAAAAACTATTATTTCTCTATACGTATACTTTATATGGAAAGACCATCCTCCCCCCTACTTTATATTGAAATAGACCATCCTCCCCCTTATTTACCACCATCCTTCCCCCTTATTTACCACCATCCTCCCCCTTATTTACCACCATCTTCCCCCTTATTTACCACCATCCTTCCCCCTTATTTACCACCATCCTTTCCCCTTATTTACCACCATCCTCCCCCTTATTTACCACCATCCTCCCCCTTATTTACCACCATACTCCCCCTTATTTACCACCATCCTTCCCCCTTATTTACCACCATCCTTTCCCCTTATTTACCACCATCCTCCCCCTTATTTACCACCATCCTCCCCCTTATTTACCACCATCCTCCCCCTTATTTACCACCATACTCCCCCTTATTTACCACCATACTCCCCCTTATTTACCACCATCCTTCCCCCTTATTTACCACCATCCTCCCCCTTATTTACCACTATCCTCCCCCTTATTTACCACCATACTCCCCCTTATTTACCACCATACTCCCCCTTATTTACCACCATACTCCCCCTTATTTACCACAATCCTCCCCCTTATTTACCACCATCCTTCCCCTTATTTACCACCATACTCCCCCTTATTTACCACCATCCTCCCCCTTATTTACCACCATACTCCCCCTTATTTACCACCATACTCCCCCTTATTTACCACCATCCTTCCCCCTTATTTACCACCATCCTCCCCCTTATTTACCACTATCCTCCCCCTTATTTACCACCATACTCCCCCTTATTTACCACCATACTCCCCCTTATTTACCACCATCCTTCCCCTTATTTACCACCATCCTCCCCCTTATTTACCACCATCCTCCCCCTTATTTACCACCATCCTCCCCCTTATTTACCACCATACTCCCCCTTATTTACCACCATACTCCCCCTTATTTACCACCATCCTTCCCCCTTATTTACCACCATCCTCCCCCTTATTTACCACTATCCTCCCCCTTATTTACCACCATACTCCCCCTTATTTACCACCATACTCCCCCTTATTTACCACCATCCTTCCCCCTTATTTACCACCATCCTTCCCCTTATTTACCACAATCCTCCCCCTTATTTACCACCATCCTCCCCCTTATTTACCACCATCCTCCCCCTTATTTACCACCATCCTCCCCCTTATTTACCACCATCCTCCCCCTTATTTACCACCATCCTCCCCCTTATTTACCACCATCCTTCCCCCTTATTTACCACAATCCTTCCCCCTTATTTACCACCATCCTTACCACCATCCTTCCCCTTATTTACCACCATCCTCCCCCTTATTTACCACCATCCTCCCCCTTATTTACCACCATCCTCCCCCTTATTTACCACCATCCTCCCCCTTATTTACCACCATCCTCCCCCTTATTTACCACCATACTCCCCCTTATTTACCACCATCCTTCCCCCTTATTTACCACCATCCTTACCACCATCCTTCCCCTTATTTACCACCATCCTCCCCTTTATTTACCACCATCCTCCCCCTTATTTACCACCATCCTTCCCCTTATTTACCACTATCCTCCCCCCTTATTTACCACCATCCTTCCCCCTTATTTACCACCATCCTTACCACCATCCTTCCCCTTATTTACCACCATCCTCCCCCTTATTTACCACCATCCTCCCCCTTATTTACCACCATCCTCCCCCTTATTTACCACCATCCTTCCCCTTATTTACCACTATCCTCCCCCCTTATTTACCACCATCCTTCCCCCTTATTTACCACCATCCTTACCACCATTCTCCCCCTTATTTACCACCATCCTCCCCCCTTATTTACCACTATCCTCCCCCCTTATTTACCACTATCCTTCCCCCTTATTTACCACCATCCTCCCCCCTTATTTACCACCATCCTCTCCCCTTATTTACCACCATCCTTCCCCTTATTTACCACCATCTTCCCCCTTATTTACCACCATCCTTCCCCCTTATTTACCACCATCCTTCCCCTTTATTTACCACTATCCTCCCCCTTATTTACCACCATCCTTCCCCTTATTTACCACCATCCTCCCCCTTATTTACCACCATCCCTCCCCCTCATTTACCACCATCCTTCCCCCCATCCTTCCCCTTATTTACCACCATCCTCCCCCTTATTTACCACCATCCTCCCCCTTATTTACCACCATCCTCCCCCTTATTTACCACCATCCTTCCCCTTATTTACCACTATCCTCCCCCCTTATTTACCACCATCCTTCCCCCTTATTTACCACCATCCTTACCACCATCCTTCCCCTTATTTACCACCATCCTCCCCCCTTATTTACCACCATCCTCCCCCCTTATTTACCACCATCCTTCCCCTTATTTACCACCATCTTCCCCCTTATTTACCACCATCCTTCCCCCTTATTTACCACCATCCTTCCCCTTTATTTACCACTATCCTCCCCCTTATTTACCACCATCCTTCCCCTTATTTACCACCATCCTCCCCCTTATTTACCACCATCCCTCCCCCTCATTTACCACCATCCTTCCCCCCATCCTTCCCCTTATTTACCACCATCCTCCCCCTTATTTACCACCATCCTCCCCCTTATTTACCACCATCCTCCCCCTTATTTACCACCATCCTTCCCCTTATTTACCACTATCCTCCCCCCTTATTTACCACCATCCTTCCCCCTTATTTACCACCATCCTTACCACCATCCTTCCCCTTATTTACCACCATCCTCCCCCTTATTTACCACCATCCTCCCCCTTATTTACCACCATCCTCCCCCTTATTTACCACCATCCTTCCCCTTATTTACCACTATCCTCCCCCCTTATTTACCACCATCCTTCCCCCTTATTTACCACCATCCTTACCACCATTCTCCCCCTTATTTACCACCATCCTCCCCCCTTATTTACCACTATCCTCCCCCCTTATTTACCACCATCCTTCCCCCTTATTTACCACCACCCTCCCCCCTTATTTACCACCATCCTCCCCCCTTATTTACCACCATCCTTCCCCTTATTTACCACCATCTTCCCCCTTATTTACCACCATCCTTCCCCCTTATTTACCACCATCCTTCCCCTTTATTTACCACTATCCTCCCCCTTATTTACCACCATCCTTCCCCTTATTTACCACCATCCTCCCCCTTATTTACCACCATCCCTCCCCCTCATTTACCACCATCCTTCCCCCTTATTTACCATCATCTTCCCCCTTATTTACCACCATCCTTCCCCCTTATTTACCACCATCCTTCCCCCTTATTTACCACCATCCTTCCCCCTTATTTACCACCATCCTTCCCTCTTATTTATCATCATCCATCCGACTGCCTCCATATTCATCCATCTAGGGTTAGAATGAGAGATTGGCCCCCACCACTACCCAGTGTGTAGCTTACTGCTGACAAGACCAGTCTTGTTGGTGCCAGGGGACTGGTGTTACTGGTGATGAACACAGCTCTCTGGCTGGCGCTGCCATCTGCTCCCTGGTAGTCATGTTGGAGGCATGTTCCCCCATGTTCCCCCACCCGCTGACTACAGGCCAAAGTGTTGAAGGCTCATCCTCTGGAGGGTATTCCCTCTGTTGCTGGGGCTGAGCCACCCTTACAGTCTAGGGTTAGTATTCACAAAGAGTCTCAGAGTCGGAGTGTTGATTTAGGATCATGTCGCCCAGTACATATTATTATATTTATTATGATCTATAAGGATAAACTGATCCTAGATCAGCACTCTTACTGAGCATTAGTGGTCAGCCTGGTGAGTTCTTCCTCCAGTCTCAGTCTTCTCCAGAGGGATTTGAGTGGAGGTTACGCCATACGACAGATGATGCCAGTCTGACTGTCTATCTGAGTGGCTAAACCACCAGCCAGAACCAGCATGGAAAGAGATCAGGGTGCCTTGTGAGCATCAGGCGACAAGTGGCTAATCTGCCCTTGAATTCCATCCTGCTAGCTAACGTTCAAAGAGCAGGGGTCTCCAACCTTTTCTAACATGTCGCGAGCTACACATTTTTTTCCTAGCCATTAAATAGGCACAATCTTCTCTTCTCCTCTGCAGCTCTTCCCCAGGTCTTTAGTGTTCCACATAAAATAGTGCACTATGTTTTCTTCCCAATATATCTGGTAAAATAAGGGTTAATAAACAACTCTAAGGTGGGCCCTATAAAATCTTTATATTTTCCCAAATTCTGTTTTCTCAGTTAAATTTTTCCTGGTTTTTGATTACTATTGTTTTTCACTCTCAAAAGTACAATTGTTCATAGAGAAACAACGAAATTGGATGTTCTGAGTGCATGTCAATGGTGAAATCACATCAGAAGACCATTTTTTTTAGGCCCTGAAGAACACATTAGGATTTATGAGTGTAATTCCCCTTTAATTGCGCGTCTGGCTCTTTAATTGCGCATCTAGCGAGTGAGGAATGTGCGATATAATTTGCCGGTCGAGTGATGGTTCTAATGCCAAAGTTAACAAATGACAAATAATAGATACAAATGATTTACTTACTCGTGATATACTTCTGCCAGGTAAGACTACTTTGCAGTTAACATTTAATTGAGACCGTTTTGGGGAAATTATTTCTGTAATCCCACTAGATGGTTATCACATTAAATGGCCACACACGGAGTGATAGACAAACGCGCACACCACACAGACCGACAGGGGCAATATTGCTGGAAATTAATTGGCAGATATGGTGTTAGGTTTGTATTTTTTAAGCCAATAGTGGCTAACCAGGGGTGGGATAATGTCAATGTTGCGTCAATTAGAGAGTAGCTGGGAGCTTGCACTGTCTGATGCTTGTGAGATTTGCTAATGACAGTTTGCAGTGGAACACACAAAAATTACATGTACTTTCAGAATTGTTTGGCAAGCTACTCATAGGTGATCTGGTAGCTACTCATAGGTGGGCGGTGAGCTACTGGAGACCCCTGACAGACTGACCAGGTGAACCCTTATTGATGTCACTTGTTAAATCCACTTCAATCCGTGTAGATGAAGGGGAGGAGACAGGGTAAAAAATGATTTTTCAAGCTTGTTTAGACAACTGAGACATGGATTGTGTATGTGAGCCATTCAGAGGGTGAATGGGCAAGACAAAAGATTGAAGTACCTTTGAACGGGGTATGGTAGCAGGTGCCAAGCGCACCGGTTTGTATCAAGAACTGCAACACTGCTGGATTTTTCATGCTCAACAGTTTCCTTTGTGTATCAAGAATGGTTCACCACCCAAAGGACATCCAGCCAACTTAATTAACACAACTGTGGGAAGCATTTAAATGAATATGGGCCGGCATCCCTGTGGAACGCTTTCTACACCTTGTAGAGTCTATGCCCTGAGGAATTGAGGCTAGTTCTCTGGACATAAGGGGAGGGGTGCAACTTAATAGGATGGTGTTCTTAATGATTTGTCCACTCAGTGTATATATATTAATCTGTGCATGGGGGGAAAACATTGTTATAGCATTGTTTTGAGTAGAAGGTGTAGTCGCTTTTTTGTTGTTGTCTTGTAATAAGCCACCAATACCCATACAAGCCGAGGAAACCTACTATTAGCTACTATTACCATTTGCTATTACCATTTGCTATTACCAGGTGCTATTACCAGGTGCTATTACCAGGTGCTATTACCAGGTGCTACCTGCAAATAATGTGTTGCTGCCTTGCTATGTTGTTGTCTTAGGTCTCTCTTTATGTAGTGTTGTGTTGTCTCTCTTTATGTAGTGTTGTGTTGTCTCTCTTTATGTAGTGTTGTGTTGTCTCTCTTGTCGTGATGTGTGTTTTTTTAGTCCTATATTTTTATTTTATTTTTGTATTTTTAATCCCAACCCCAGCCTCCTGCGGGGACGGGGGTTGGTTGGCCATCATTTTAAATGAGAATTTGTTATTAACTGACTTGACTAGTTTAAATAAAATAATAAGAAAGACTGCTATTAGATTAACTGGATGTCGGACTCTATCAAACTCTTCAACACCTCTTCATGTGTAACTCAGAACCGTTGTCTGTGAGTAGTGCAGCAGGTCATATCAGACCTGCTAGAAAAGATATGAAGAGTTGACCATAAGCGCATATGTTATGCTAGGGAAGAAATACATGGTTGTTTCCACAGACAGTGCTTTCATTTAACTCATTTAACTGTCTGTAGTAGAGAGTATCAGGTCAGTTTCTAACTTGGTTTATATTAGCGTGACATTATCATAATTTTTTGTTTTTTGTAGACTTAATGTTTCATCATAGCAATATCACAACAAGGTATTTCCATAGTACATGTAGTCCTATATTCAGTACACCTTTTGGTCGCTTTCAAAGCTTGTGTACCATAGCATCAGTATTTGCTAGTCCAAGGTCATGGTCAGTTTGATGGCTTCCGTGTATCCATCTCCTTTCGTAGATGCTCCATCTTCGGTCCATGTTTTGCATGTGAATGAATGTGGCTGGACACTGTAGCCCTGCTGTTGCTGATTTCATTCATTTGGTTTGACAGACTCCTCATTGCTCACAGCTTTCGGTGCACACACTGTCTCTCAACTGCCGAGCTGTAACCGACTTTTGCGTACACGTGTTTGAGGTTATATTTGTGCTGCAAGGTTCTTTTCAAGCCAGGCACAACCTTTTCATGTGGCGGTCAAATAATTTATTGATGGATTTGCTTATGTAAAATATTTAGTTTTTTTATGTGTCATTTTAATAAACGAACCCTAATCCTGGGAGGGCAGATGTTGGGCCTGTGGCGAGAAGAAAGTCATGTACACAATGAAACTGAAAGACAAGGACATTTTACTATTGCCCTATGTTGAATGAAGTCAGGTTTGTTCATACGATTCAATTTGCTTAATTGCACAACACTTCGTCTTCACAACAATTGTTTTTTGCATTTTCCCAGCCCGAGATATTTACGTGTGATGTCATATGAGGCGTTACTGAACACTTAGGTTTCATGCTCAGCGATGAATACACTAAAGGCCCTACATGTATACAAATGAGGTTAATGTCACAATATAGAGAGGTGAAGTCCCTGAACTGCTCTACAGTGGTAGAATACCCCTCTAGTTCTGAATGAACCTGTCGTCCACAGTGGTAGAATACCCCTCTAGTTCTGAATGAACCTGTCGTCCACAGTGGTAGAATACCCCTCTAGTTCTGAATGAACCTGTTGTCCACAGTGGTAGAATACCCCTCTAGTTCTGAATGAACCTGTCGTCCACAGTGGTAGAATACCCCTCTAGTTCTGAATGAACCTGTCGTCCACAGTGGTAGAATACCCCTCTAGTTCTGAATGAACCTGTCGTCCACAGTGGTAGAATACCACTCTAGTTCTGAATGAACCTGTCGTCCACAGTGGTAGAATACCCCTCTAGTTCTGAATGAACCTGTCGTCCACAGTGGTAGAATACCCCTCTAGTTCTGAATGAACCTGTCGTCCACAGTGGTAGAATACCCCTCTAGTTCTGAATGAACCTGTCGTCCACAGTGGTAGAATACCCCTCTAGTTCTGAATGAACCTGTCGTCCACAGTGGTAGAATACCCCTCTAGTTCTGAATGAACCTGTCGTCCACAGTGGTAGAATACCCCTCTAGTTCTGAATGAACCTGTCGTCCACAGTGGTAGAATACCCCTCTAGTTCTGAATGAACCTGTTGTCCACAGTGGTAGAATACCCCTCTAGTTCTGAATGAACCTGTCATCCACAGTGGTAGAATACCCCTCTAGTTCTGAATGAACCTGTCGTCCACAGTGGTAGAATACCCCTCTAGTTCTGAATGAACCTGTCGTCCACAGTGGTAGAATACCCCTCTAGTTCTGAATGAACCTGTCGTCCACAGTGGTAGAATACCCCTCTAGTTCTGAATGAACCTGTCATCCACAGTGGTAGAATACCCCTCTAGTTCTGAATGAACCTGTCGTCCACAGTGGTAGAATACCCCTCTAGTTCTGAATGAACCTGTCGTCCACAGTGGTAGAATACCCCTCTAGTTCTGAATGAACCTGTCATCCACAGTGGTAGAATACCCCTCTAGTTCTGAATGAACCTGTCGTCCACAGTGGTAGAATACCCCTCTAGTTCTGAATGAACCTGTCGTCCACAGTGGTAGAATACCCCTCTAGTTCTGAATGAACCTGTCGTCCACAGTGGTAGAATACCCCTCTAGTTCTGAATGAACCTGTCGTCCACAGTGGTAGAATACCCCTCTAGTTCTGAATGAACCTGTCGTCCACAGTGGTAGAATACCCCTCTAGTTCTGAATGAACCTGTCGTCCACAGTGGTAGAATACCCCTCTAGTTCTGAATGAACCTGTCGTCCACAGTGGTAGAATACCCCTCTAGTTCTGAATGAACCTGTCATCCACAGTGGTAGAATACCACTCTAGTTCTGAATGAACCTGTCGTCCACAGTGGTAGAATACCCCTCTAGTTCTGAATGAACCTGTCATCCACAGTGGTAGAATACCCCTCTAGTTCTGAATGAACCTGTCGTCCACAGTGGTAGAATACCCCTCTAGTTCTGAATGAACCTGCCATCCATAAGTCATGAATGAAATAATGGGAATCAGTATTGAAACTAGACAATCTAGTTCTGGACGTTTTAATTGAGTCTAGCCTAAGAGAAGTGTTCACAAAGTTTTATGGAATAAATCACTTTAAATTACAGTACTATTAAAACGCAATACACGTGATTCATGTCTTTGTTACGTTTTGCACGACGAAGCAATGTCCTAATTAAAGTATCTTATTTTGAAACACTTTGATCTGAATAGCAAAGATACGTTTCTCTCACAATGAACATATGCTTATACAGACCCTCTGTATGTTCTCGATGGGCCGTGACCAATGTTCTCTCAACAACCAAAAATTCCCGGCACTGAGCAAATTTCAGGTCTGCTGAGCGGAAACTTGAATGTTGTGAAAATTCTGTGCAACTTTCAGCGCACGTTTACTGTGAACACTGAGGCTGTACCCTCTTTAAGTTAGTGTTAACAGTGGTCAGGTAGTCTACTGTGGCTATTTGATCATAATGTAGGCCTAACAGAGTGGCCTACCATTCAAAAACAATGGAGAAAATGCACCCCATAACATTTTAACATGGAATTAGTTGTTCTATCATTCAGTAAACAGTAACAGACAATGTGTGGTGTTCAGTGTAGGCCTACATTCCATGAGACTTTTGAAATAAACATGCAGGGCTTGACATGAACCTGTTTATCCACTTGTCCTTCAGACAAGGAGGTGACTGAAAATGTTGTGTTGTTTGATGCAAGAAACCACTTTACAAAATAAAATGCATCATTATTCCCATACCATTATTACAGAGAATCAGACAAATTGTGCTTCCCTCTGCCTTTTCGCTACTTAGCTTATCCAAGCCTGTCTCAAAATACAACACTGCCCCTTTAAGACAAAAAGCTCTTTACCTGACTGGCTTTTCAAAGATGTGTAGAAATGTACACGTTTTGTAGGAAGCAGTCACTCCCCCATTGCTGACTACAAATGATCTGTAACTGGGCTATTAACACACTAACCAGCAAAGGATATGAACAGAATGTGCACACATGGCTACATGCAGCTGTCCCTTTGATCTCAAAACAAGCACATCTACTCATAACCGCTCATGCTGTTAACACAGTCCAGTTCAAAGTAAATGGCACAGATCTATATATGGCAATGGTCTTTTTGCATATAGGCCTACTATAGCTCTGATTGGTTATACCGCACCTATCTGTGTAGAGTACGGGCTGAGTCATGCGTGTCACTGCAATAAAATCCTACTCCGATGCGTTCTGCCTACAACAAAGTCTCTTGCATAGTTAGTTTTGTTTCAGTATGTTGCATTGAAAGGGGCTTATATTGCATTGATTTCGATCACAATTACCACAGTAAAGGGAAACGTTGATAGTGTTAACTAAGGGGGAAAACTCTAGAAAGTTGAGTGAAGTTCAGTCTCGTGCTTCTCTCGGTAGGCTCATATTTATTCTGCCAGTAGTCCCAGGGGGAGCTATTAGAGGGAATATTGGTCATGACCATGATAAATCAGGGAGATGTTTCTTCTTTCAAATGTATCTCTCTGTGTGGTGTGTGTGTGTGTGTGTGTGTGTGTGTGTGTGTGTGTGTGTGTGTGTGTGTGTGTGTGTGTGTGTGTGTGTGTGTGTGTGTGTGTGTGTGTGTGTGTGTGTGTGTGTGTGTAACCAATAGGCTCGTTGTTGAAAGTCCGTCCCTTTATCTGTCACCAGTTCAGATTGTTCTGGAGATGGATGTCGTCCATGGTGGCTGAACCAACATGTCACTATGTACATTTTGCAACGCTGCTATTTCCTAACTGTGATGACATTCAACGCTGCTATTTCCTAACTGTGATGACATTCAACACTACCGTTTAATAACTGTGATGTCATTCAACGCTGCTATTCCCTAACTGTGATGTCATTCAACGCTGCTATTTCCTAACTGTGATGTCATTCAACGCTGCTATTTCCTAACTGTGATGTCATTCAACGCTGCTATTTCCTAACTGTGATGACATTCAACACTACCGTTTAATAACTGTGATGTCATTCAACACTGCTATTTTCTAACTGTGATGTCATTCAACGCTGCTCTTTCCTAACTGTGATGTCATTCAACGCTGCTATTTCCTAACTGTGATGTCATTCAACGCTGCTATTTTCTAACTGTGATGTCATTCAACGCTGCTATTTCCTAACTGTGATGTCATTCAACGCTGCTATTTCCTAACTGTGATGTCATTCAACGCTGCTATTTCCTAACTGTGATGACATTCAACACTACCGTTTAATAACTGTGATGTCATTCAACACTGCTATTTTCTAACTGTGATGTCATTCAACGCTGCTATTTCCTAACTGTGATGTCATTCAACACTACCGTTTAATAACTGTGATGTCATTCAACGCTGCTATTTCCTAACTGTGATGTCATTCAACGCTGCTATTTCCTAACTGTGATGACATTCAACACTACCGTTTAATAACTGTGATGTCATTCAACACTGCTATTTTCTAACTGTGATGTCATTCAACGCTGCTCTTTCCTAACTGTGATGTCATTCAACGCTGCTATTTCCTAACTGTGATGTCATTCAACGCTGCTATTTTCTAACTGTGATGTCATTCAACGCTGCTATTTCCTAACTGTGATGTCATTCAACGCTGCTATTTCCTAACTGTGATGTCATTCAACGCTGCTATTTCCTAACTGTGATGACATTCAACACTACCGTTTAATAACTGTGATGTCATTCAACACTGCTATTTTCTAACTGTGATGTCATTCAACGCTGCTATTTCCTAACTGTGATGTCATTCAACACTACCGTTTAATAACTGTGATGTCATTCAACGCTGCTATTTCCTAACTGTGATGTCATTCAACGCTGCTATTTCCTAACTGTGATGTCATTCAACACTACCGTTTAATAACTGTGATGTCATTCAACGCTGCTATTTCCTAACTGTGATGTCATTCAACGCTGCTATTTTCTAACTGTGATGTCATTCAACGCTGCTATTTCCTAACTGTGATGTCATTCAACGCTGCTATTTCCTAACTGTGATGTCATTCAACGCTGCTATTTCCTAACTGTGATGACATTCAACACTACCGTTTAATAACTGTGATGTCATTCAACACTGCTATTTTCTAACTGTGATGTCATTCAACGCTGCTATTTCCTAACTGTGATGTCATTCAACGCTGCCATTTCCTAAATGTGATGACATTCAACACTACCGTTTCCTAAATGTGATGACGTTCAAATGTGATGTGTAATGCATACAGTATATCATCTCCTTAATGATAAATCCGTCGACATACTAGAACAAGCATGTGGAATGAGGCGTGGTGGCATTGTGAAATGGAGGATGATATCACAACCTAACATTAGTAACTTTTACATGTACATGAATCAATTACTCACGTTATGGGAAAGTGTCATGAATGATGAGTCAAGTGAAGAAGCCCATCGGGGCACATTGATATGGCTGATACTGACCTAGAGAGCAGCATGCAATGTGTTTCGACACTGATGCCCTCCTTAGCAGCATGCACTACGTATCAACACTGAAGTCCTCCTTAGTCAGTGCTTTGCCCTCTTTTTGAAGTGTAATTGGACCAGCTATTAATCACAAAACAACACCATAGCCTACGAACAAAAAACACTTAGTACAAACCATTAGTATCAGTTTGCTGAGTTGTACAACAGTTAGTGTACAACAGTTAGTATACTCTAGCTTATCTCTTTACACATACAACGAGAGCTGCTACGGTGTCATTCCTGTCTGTCAACCCTAAGTCTAACCCTCCACTTCCTCTCTCTCCTCTCCTCTCTCCAGGTGAGGACAGCAGCCCAGAGAACCTGCTCCTTCATGGGCCTTTTTCCCGCAAGCCGAAGCGCATCCGGACAGCCTTCTCCCCCTCACAGCTCCTCAGGCTGGAGCGGGCCTTTGAGAAGAACCACTATGTGGTGGGAGCAGAGCGGAAGCAGCTCGCCAGCGGCCTCTGCCTCACCGAGACACAGGTGAGTGGTGAGGGGGCACAGCGATCTTGAACGCACCCGTAACATGTTTTCTAACGCGCTCTAAACCCCTAGGGGTTGAAAGCCAATTTATGCTCGATCAGAAAATGTGGTTGAAGGCTCTGTATGGAGGGTGTGACGCGATTACGGAGCCACGAGGCTTGCAGATCGTGCTCCTTACCGCATCGCTGTGCGCCTCCCAAATGTTTTAACAATGCGAAGGGCTCTGCATAGCTCCGCATTGACATGATTGCTTGACGGTATGTGAGGGCGGCAGGTCCTGTATAAACACAAACTCATTTCCTTGACAACATCATTCACAACAGCTCTGCACTGACTTCAGAGGCCGTTTCGCAGTAAATGCTGTACGGACACGGCAGAAGTCGGATTTACCATGCACAGCCTTTAAGGCATGGCTGCATTCCAGAGCGCTGAAACGGATATGAGTAGACTCGTAGTCAGAACTCCACAACACCCTCTCAACCAACGTATAGCAAAACCAGGTTTCTCCACCACACGATGTTTGTCCTACAGTAGCTATGGGGATGGGCAAGGTGATGCCAATAACTCATGTAGTTAATTTCACAATTATTATTAATGACCTAATTTCTCTAATCACATCAGAAACACGCTGCTAACCAACAGCAATTCAGGCTTTTCGCAATCATCTCATGCAATATATCATGCATTGGGAATACAGTATTGCGATGTGCTGAACTTTTAATTTCAAAAGAATTAGGCCAATTATTGAATCAAGCTTGTAAATAGGATATAAAAATGACAACCAAACAATGCCTGAAAATTAATTTAAAAATATGATGCTCTTTGCACGGCAAAAAGCTGTAAAGAACGACAGTATGTGAAGCCTTAGGCAAGCGATGTTTGGCAGTGTTATAGAAAGAAAATGGAAGCAGTAACAGTTTTACACCCTGTGAAATATTGTCTTGGCAAAATCATTGTTGCTATGACACTTTGAAAAGAAGCTTCGCTTAAAAATCATAGGGCAGATACATGCAGACACTTTGCGTTATTATTCTATAACTAGAAAAGGTACGTTTACTAAAGAAAATGTGTGTGCTTGCTTCAGCTGTCTCAAAGTATTTCACGGAAGTGGAAGAAGGAGTTGTAGTAGTTTTTACAACAAGCACACTTCTATATTTCACCATTGTTTCTTCCAGTACTAAACGTGATGTCTCTCCTTTCTCTCCCAGGTAAAGGTTTGGTTCCAGAACAGGAGGACGAAGCACAAGAGACAGAAGCTGGAGGAAGAGTCACCTGAGTCGCAGCAGAAGAGGAAAGGAAGCCAGCACGTCAGCCGCTGGAGGGTGGCTACGCACCAGGGCAGTAGCCACGAGGACATCGATGTCATCTCAGAGGACTGACGTACGTCGTTGTCACCTTGATTGAACCGTCATAAATCATTCAACATGAACGCACACTGAGCGACTGCTGACTGACTTGTGTCTGAATATGGGCAGTCTGTGTGCTCTTCTGAACACCTGATTTGATTTGACCTTTGACACCACCTGTTGTTGATCAAACAGATGAACAACTTTAATGAAAACGATCAGAATGACTTCTTCATGTTGGACAAAAGAACTCTTGTTTGATCGTTAAAGAGACAGATCTGACATTTTGTAGCTGAAGGGTTTTTAACCCAAGTTTATCATGTTATTACACAGCTCCGGCTGCTGTAAACGTGGTGGATATCTGCATTTGGTCTATGTTGCTTGCCGTAGTAGCACAAACTACTGAAGAGAGAATGTTTGACTTGGAGGAATTGTTCAGTACAGTTTGTTACTCTATTGTCTACCTGAACTTGAGATTGTCCTTACTCACATTTAACAAAACATCATTATTGTTTTAGCGTTTTCAGTTTGTTGATGTGTATCTGTACAATGCTAAATATGCACAATATGTTTGTGGTAAAAAATAAGCCATTGGTATGATAGCTATAGAGGAACCTGCTGTTTCAGTTTAGGATTTTGTTTGTCTTAATTATAGTCTTTAGACCAGTCCCACTGAAAAGTAGGTAACCCCCACTACAGACAATAAATCATACTGATGCCATGTTACCCTGAAATATGTTTTTGATTCTCACATTGGAATAGTTTGGACAATTTAAAGTGTAAGTATTTATACAAATTTAAAAAAAGGTATTCTATGCATCTTTTGTCCTTGTTTTGTTTCCTCTGGATTTAAAAAAGGCTATTTTTGTCTAGTTTGTTACTTACTTTAAATTCATTCCACGTTTGCTTTTGCCTTTGACAAATATTTGATAAATTATATTGAGACCATGTAGAATGTACATTACAACTTGTCCACAAGAATGACAAGAAAAACAAATGTACCTCAATACTACATTTATTTCAGCAACCGTTACCATTCCTGAGATATCATGTTACGTAGCACTTCGTAGTGGAATATACATTTGCATTTGTTTTAAATAGATTAGAAATAATGCATTGTAAGTAGGAATCTTTCTTTTGACCTATTTCTCCCGAGAGTGAACGTTTTTGTACTTTCTGTGTGTGGTCAGATGACTTTGGAAAATAAAAACATCTACCGATATTTATTATGTGCGAGTATGTCTAAGCGTTAATTTTCGAACCTATTTTCAACATCCTATAATTGTCGACATGTCATCACTTCAAACTACAAACACATATCGGTTAAATGACACAGAACTTGAAAAGTTAATTTGATACACAACGATTTGTTATTGGTTATTTGGTCTACACCTTTGTAGAACAGCTGTTAATCTTTTTTTTGTGAGCTGCAGTTGAATAATCTTAGCTACACGTCAAGGCATCAGCGTATATTTGTTAAATTAAATATATATTTTAAATAAAGTACAGAAGGCCTAGCATAGCCTATATACAGAGCCGTGGTTATAGTTTATACATCTTTATCTTGTGTTATTTTTAAAAATATATTATCCATAAGAAACCCCAATGGTCTGTTGCCTGTGTTTTACTGATATTTATTCAGTTTGCGGAAAGCCTTCATTATTAGGCTTATCCTAAATTATACATAGGCTATAATAGGGTTATTAACAATTAGCGTAGATGACTTTTTGACGAAAACATAAAACATAAGGAGGTTATTTAGACGGCAGTAGGCCTATTACGTTTGGGCCAATCCCTTTTCAATGTATTCTTCGTCTGGACTTGTGCATATAGGCCTAACATGGATAGGTTGCGATTGGTGCATGGTCAAACGCGAGGACAAGTTCAAAGAGACACGAAACAACGCACTCTGTTCCGTCTCGTGCTCTTCAAAATACACTTTTCACCAGAAATATTATTGTGCCAGAGATGCTTTTCTTTCAGGCCACACCGAAGGTCATATGCAACACTTACAACCGAAAAATTAGAGAATGACAAATATAATTGATTAGGCTAGGCTAATCGTTGGGAAAATATTAAAAGCCATACTTTCAGCAGAGTTTCAAAAAAGGTACGTCAGAAACAGAAGCATTTTTAAATTCCGAATAATGACGTACATGATATATATGATATGCTGCTATGTGAAAACAACTTCACTTCTCCGATATGCCGACACATGTGAGGAACCTTGTTTTGGAATTACGTCAAGACACCGTCGATACAGCTCGGATAGAGACTATCATAGCGAGAGAGACATGATCAACCAGCAACAGGTCAATACCCGTCCCTGCTATTATTACTAATACAACATGACCCCCTTACTAAAACGGCTTTCTTTGAGCAATAGAGACAAGTCTTGCGTGAGCCATTAATAGTTATTAGTTTATTTCGAGTCATTACTGTAGCCTGATCAAACAGCGTATAAGCCTAAAGTATGTGTTTTATTTGGACAATAGATGACCATTAGCCTACCCTGGAACAGAACAGAAAGAATATGGAGTACAATATAGTTTGCTTATTCCTTACTTATTTGGTAACATGTATATCAATAGAGTATAATCAGTGATATATGGAGCATGGACCTCTGAGTGGTCAATCATTTAGGGTCATTGTTCTTAAAACTCAAATTGTCCCTAATTTCATTCTACGTTTTATTCTATTCTATGTCACCATTGTAGTGTTTGATAATCAGCTTGTATTAATGTAGATCGATTAAACATTGCTTGTAGGTTCTCTGCTGGCCTTCGGTTCTGTTTTACCAGCTGGAAAATTTATTCATATCACCTTTATGCATTGTGATTTACACCTACTAATTCTTCAAGCCCCGAGCAATTGAGAGGTGTTAGATTTCGGTCATTTTCATCACCTTTTTTTTTTTACAATAGACAGCCTCATTATCGGCAGATAGGCACATAAACTGTGAACAAAATGTAGGAGCAAACTACTCAAATTCTCGGTAATTGGGGCTGAATATTTTTTCCGGGTTCAATTACGTACTCAATTACGTACATTCATGGATGCTAGGATTTTGTTGTTAAATTGATACCGCTGTTTCTGTTCTGCTTGATGTATAAATCGAATGCAAACAAGCTCTCTTTTAGTAATCCTAAATAATCTTATTGGTACTGTTGGAATGGGGATTAATCTATAGTATATTTAGTATATAGTATAGTAGCCTATATAGTATAGTTTATTATATTATAGTATAGCATAATATAGTACAGTAAAGTAAAGTATAATATTGTATTGTATAGAGGTACAGTACAATATAGTAGAGTATGTTGCAGTACAGTATAATATTGTATTGTATAGTACAGTATAGTATACTACAGTATATTATATTACAGTATATTATAGTACAGTGCAGTATGGTATGGCATTATATTGTATAGTACAGTACAGTATACTGTATTATAGTATATCATAGTATAGTATTGCATTGTATAGTATAGTAGTATATTAGTATATTATATTATAGTATTGCATAGGTTCATGGTATAGTAGGCATAATCTACAATAGATTATAGATTTGAAGATTGTAGATTATTTAATAGTAGATTTATTATAGTATTTTCCAGAGCCATATGTGAGCCATATATTTAGAGAGTTGGGACAACTTATTATAGTGTGTTCCAGAGCCATATATTTAGAGATTTGGGACAACTTTTAGAAAAAAATTCTAATTCTAGAAATTCAGTTACTTAGCATTGTTAAAAAATTCTTATGGATCGGACCCTTTCTTTCAATTTTCGCCTAAAATGACATACCCAAATCTAACTGCCTGTAGCTCAGGACCTGAAGCAAGGATATGCATATTCTTGATACCATTTGAAAGGAAACAATTTGACATTTGTGGAAATGGGAAATTAATGTAGGAGAATATAACACATTAGATCTGGTAAAAGAAAAAAACACGCGTTCTTTCAATTTTTTTGTGTGTCATCTTCTTTGAAATGCAAGAAAAAGGCCATAATGTATTATTCCAGCCCAAGCGCAATTTATATTTTGGCCACTAGATGGCATCAGTGTATGTGTAAAGTTTATACTGATCCAATGAACCATTGTATTCCTGTTCAACATTTTGTATCAAGACTGCCTAAATGTGCCTAATGGGTTTATTAATAACTTTAAGTTCATAACTGTGCACTCTTCTCAAACAATAGCATGGTATTCTTTCACTGTAATAGCTACTGTAAATTGGACAGTGCAGTTAGATTAACAAGAATTTAAGCTTTCTGCCAATATCAGATATGTCTATGTCCTGGGAAATGTTCTTGTTACTTACAACCTCATGCTAATCGTATTAGCCTACGTGAGCTCAACCGTCCCGAGGGGGACCCACCAATCCTGTAGAGGTTTTAAATATTCCCCATGTTATGTTAATGGAGAACTAACATGGCTGCCATACAATGTTGTAGTGTCATGCAACTAGAGTTGAGACCTATAGAATTAAATATTAGTACTCTAGAACTAGAGTTGAGACCTATATAATTAAATATTAGAACTCTAGAACTAAAGTTGAGACCTATATAGTTAAATATTATTACTCTAGAACTAGAGTTGAGACCTATGTAATTAAATATTAGAACTCTAGAACTAGAGTTGAGACCTATATAATTAAATATTATTACTCTAGAACTAGAGTTGAGACCTATGTAATTAAATATTAGAACTCTAGAACTAGAGTTGAGACCTATATAGTTAAATATTATTACTCTAGAAATAGAGACTAAAACTGTAGTGATAGAACCAGAGAACGACATAGGACTGATAATCAGAGACCCTAATAGAAGAGGTAGAAGGGGATATTTACTGTCAAGCTAACAGACGTCATGCATTGCAACAGTCAAATCCGTAGCATTTCCAGTAAGTTTCATATGAGTCAGTTGCGTGGTATATGAGCTATGAGTGTTCTTCTACGTGGTACTCACTCGCTGATTGAAAGATGTAATTCATCTCTATTACTAATTAGTGACTGACAGTCCCATGAGGCTCCATTATGAGACCCCTGTTTATCTGGATGTCAAAGACAAAGACCGCTCACATTGACATGACATAGATGGAAACGTTCCCTTTACCCTTTTTCAAGTTAAACCCCCCCCCCCCCCCCCAACTGTTCTTTCTTATTCAATAATTCTCAAACATTAGGCTTAAAGTAAACACCATAAAGTGAGAAGAAGTGTGCTTCCTTTGTTGAAAGCCAGACAAGCGTTATCAAGGGTTGTGTGAAGATGAATATGCCTTACATTACAGTGTAATAGTGTTTTGAAACCTGGCGGAAGTGTAGGCTATTAGTAGCAGTCGTTATAATGACCTGAGTGATAGCATTAATCAGACAACTACACAACCTACAGTACCTCTGTGTGTGTATGAGTTAGTGTGTGTGTGTGTGTGAGTGTGTGAGTGTGTGTTAGTGCATTGTAAAAAATAATTCGCTACCTAGAACCATGTGAGTAACCCAACTCAAAGTACAGTGCCTTCAGAAAGTATTCATACCCTTTGTGTAACGATATTCGTCTTCAGATGAAGAGTAGTCATCGGATCAAAGCGCAGCGTGGTAAGTGTTCATGTTAATTTATAAAAAACAGAGCACTAAACAAAATAACTAAGAGAATGAAACGAAACGAAACAGTCCTATCTGGTACAGACACAAAGACAGAAAACAACTACCCACAAAACACAGGTGGAAAATGGCAACCTAAATAGGCTCCCCAATCAGAGACAACGAGAAACAGCTGTCTCTGATTGGTAACCAATTCAGGCCACCATAAACCTACATACCCCTAGACCATACAAAATCCCCATAGATAAACAAAAACCCTAGACAAGTCAAAAAACTCTAGACAATACAAAAACTAAACAAACCACCCTTGTCACACCCTGACCTAACCAAAAAATAAAGAAAACAAATATAACTAAAGTCAGGGCGTGACACTTATTCCACATTTTGTTGTGTTACAGCCTGAATTCAAAATGGATTAAATATCTTCCGGCGCCGAAAAGAGATGGCCGCCTCGCTTCGCGTTCCTTGGAAAATATGCAGTATTTTGTTTTTTTATGTGTTATTTCTTACATCGGTACCCCAGGTAATCTTAGGTTTCATTACATACAGTCGGGAGGAACTACTGAATATACGATTAACGTCAACTCATCATCGTTCCTACCAGGAATATGACTTTCCCGAAACGGATCCAGTGTTTTGCCTTCCACCCAATACAATGGATCTGATCCCAGCCGGCGACCCTGTGCGACGCCGTAAAAGGGGCAAACGAGGCGGTCTCGTGGTCAGGCTTCGGAGACGGGCACATCGCGCTCCACTCCCTAGCATACTACTCGCCAATGTCCAGTCTCTTGACAATAAGGTTGATGAAATCCGAGCACGGGTAGCATTCCAGAGAGACATCAGGGATTGCAACGTGCTCTGCTTCACGGAAACATGGCTAACTCAAGAGACGCTAACGGAGTCGGTGCAGCCAGCTGGTTTCTTCATGCATCGCGCCGACAGAAACAAACATCTTTCTGGTAAGAAGAGGGGCGGGGGGGTATGCCTTATGATTAACAAGACGTGGTGTGATCATCATAACAACACACAGGAACTCAAGTCATTCTGTTCACCTGATCTAGAACTCCTCACAATCAAATGTCGACCGCATTATCTACCAAGGGAATTCTCCTCAATCATAATCACAGCCGTATATATTCCCCCCCAAGCAGACACATCGATGGCCCTGAACGAACTTTATCTGACTCTTTGTAAACTGGAAACCACACACCCTGAGGCTGCATTCATCGTAGCTGGGGATTTTAACAAGGCTAATCTAAAAACAAAACTCCCTAAATTCTATCAGCATATCGATTGTGCTACCAGGGCTGGAAAAACCCTAGATCATTGTTATACTAATTTCCGCGACGCATATAAGGCCCTCCCCTGCCCCCCTTTCGGAAAAGCTGACCACGACTCCATTTTGTTGATTCCAGCCTACAAACAGAAACTAAAACAACAAGCTCCCGCGCTCAGGTCTGTTCAACGCTGGTCCGACCAATCTGAATCCACGCTTCAAGACTGCTTCGATCACGCGGATTGGAATATGTTCCGCATTGCGTCCAACAACAATATTGACGAATATGCTGATTCGGTGAGCGAGTTCATTAGGAAGTGCATTGACGATGTCGTACCCACAGCAACGATTAAAACATTCCCAAACCAGAAACCGTGGATTGACGGCAGCATTCGCGTGAAACTGAAAGCGCGAACCACTGCTTTTAACCAGGGCAAGGTGACCGGAAGCATGACCGAATACAAACAGTGTAGCTATTCTCTCCGCAAGGCAATCAAACAGGCTAAGTCCCAGTACAGAGACAAAATCGAGTCGCAATTCAACAGCTCAGACACAAGAGGTATGTGGCAGGGTCTACAGTCAATCACGGATTACAAAAAGAAAACCAGCCCCGTCGCGGACCAGGATGTCTTGCTCCCAGACAGGCTAAACAACTTTTTTGCCCGCTTTGAGGACAATACAGTGCCACTGACACGGCCCCCTACCAAAACCTGCGGGCTCTCCTTCACTGCAGCCGAGGTGAGTAAAACATTTAAACGTGTTAACCCTCGCAAGGCTGCAGGCCCAGACGGCATTCCCAGCCGCGTCCTCAGAGCATGCGCAGACCAGCTGGCTGGTGTGTTTACGGACATATTCAATCAATCCTTATCCCAGTCTGCTGTTCCCACATGCTTCAAGAGGGCCACCATTGTTCCTGTTCCCAAGAAAGCTAAGGTAACTGAGCTAAACGACTACCGCCCCGTAGCACTCACTTCCGTCATCATGAAGTGCTTTGAGAGACTAGTCAAGGACCATATCACCTCCACCCTACCGGACACCCTAGACCCACTCCAATTTGCTTACCGACCCAATAGGTCCACAGACGACGCAATCGCAACCACACTGCACACTGCCCTAACCCATCTGGACAAGAGGAATACCCATGTGAGAATGCTGTTCATCGATTACAGCTCAGCATTTAACACCATAGTACCCTCCAAACTCGTCATCAAGCTCGAGACCCTGGGTCTCGACCCCGCCCTGTGCAACTGGGTCCTGGACTTCCTGACGGGCCGCCCCCAGGTGGTGAGGGTAGGTAACAACATCTCCACCCCGCTGATCCTCAACACTGGGGCCCCACAAGGGTGCGTTCTGAGCCCTCTCCTGTACTCCCTGTTCACCCACGACTGCGTGGCCATGCACGCCTCCAACTCAATCATCAAGTTTGCGGATGACACTACAGTGGTAGGCTTGATTACCAACAACGACGAGACGGCCTACAGGGAGGAGGTGAGGGCCCTCGGAGTGTGGTGTCAGGAAAATAACCTCACACTCAACGTCAACAAAACAAAGGAGATGATTGTGGACTTCAGGAAACAGCAGAGGGAGCACCCCCCTATCCACATCGACGGGTCAGTAGTGGAGAAGGTGGAAAGTTTTAAGTTCCTCGGTGTACACATCACGGACAAACTGAATTGGTCCACCCACACAGACAGCGTTGTGAAGAAGGCGCAGCAGCGCCTCTTCAACCTCAGGAGGCTGAAGAAATTCGGCTTGTCACCAAAAGCACTCACAAACTTCTACAGATGCACAATCGAGAGCATCCTGTCGGGCTGTATCACCGCCTGGTACGGCAACTGCTCCGCCCACAACCGTAAGGCTCTCCAGAGGGTAGTGAGGTCTGCAGAACGCACCACCGGGGGCAAACTACCTGCCCTCCAGGACACCTACACCACCCGATGTCACAGGAAGGCCATAAAGATCATCAAGGACAACAACCACCCAAGCCACTGCCTGTTCACCCCGCTATCATCCAGAAGGCGAGGTCAGTACAGGTGCATCAAAGCAGGGACCGAGAGACTGAAAAACAGCTTCTATCTCAAGGCCATCAGACTGTTAAACAGCCACCACTAACATTTAGCGGCCGCTGCCAACATACTGACTCAACTCCAGCCACTTTAAAAATGGGAATTGATGGAAATTATGTAAAAATGTACCACTAGCCACTTTAAACAATGCCACTTAATATAATGTTTACATACCCTACATTACCCATCTCATATGTATATACTGTACTCTATATCATCTACTGCATCTTGCCATCTTTATGTAATACATGTACCACTAGCCACTTTAAACTATGCCACTTTATGTTTACATACCCTACAGTACTCATCTCATATGTATATACCGTACTCTATACCATCTACTGCATCTTGCCATGCCGTTCTGTACCACCACTCATTCATATATCTTTATGTACATATTCTTTATCCCTTTACACTTGTGTGTGTGTATAAGGTAGTAGTTGTGGAATTGTTAGGTTAGATTACTTGTTGGTTATTACTGCATTGTCGGAACTAGAAGCACAAGCATTTCGCTACACTCGCATTAACATCTGCTAACCATGTGTATGTGACTAATAAAATTTGATTTGATTTGATTTGAAATAGATTTTTTCTCACCTCATAATGACAAAGTGAAAACATGTTGTTAGAAATAATATCCATAAATATCTAATTTACATGAGTCAATACATGTTAGAATCACCCTTTTGCAGCGATTACAGCTATGAGTCTTTCTGGGTAAGTCTGAGAGTTTTCCACACCTGGATTGTACAATATTTGCCCATTATTATTTTCAACATTCTTCAAGCTCTGTCAATATAAGGGCACAAGGCGAGACCCAGATGCAGACAAGGCATGACGTGGTACTCATAATGTCCCCTTGCTGTGTTGAATGCTGTATTCCACTCATCTCCTTCGCGTATCCGAACCAGGGGGTAAGCATTCCCGAAGGTCCAGCTTGGAAAAAATGGTGGCCCCCTGGAGTGGTTCAAAAGCTGAGGAGAGGAATGATAGGGGGTAACGATTCTTAATCGTAATGTCATTTAGACCCCGGTAGTCAATGCACGGACGCAGGGTCTTGGCCTTCCTCTCCACAAAGAAAAACCCTGCACCGGCAGGAGATGCAGACGGACGGACCCAGTAGCCAGAGACTCCTCTATGTACTCCTCCATGGCCTTGGTCTCCGGGCCGGATAGAGAATATAGCCGACCACGAGGTGGTGTGGTGCCTGGGAGGAGATCAATGGCACAATCATAAGGACGGTGCAGGTGAAGAGAAGTAGCCCGTGCTTTGCTGAAGACCTTCAGGAGGTCGTGGTACTCTGTGGGGACGGCAGAGAAATCCGAGACTTGACTTAAGCCCTGTGGAGACCGTCCCTGTGGAGACCGTCACCCTGTCAGGGTGACAGTCAAATTGGTTGTTGATCATTGCTAGACAACCATTTTCAAGTCTTGCCATAGATTTTCAAGCAGTTTTAAGTTAAAACTGTAACTTGGCCACTCAGGAACATTCACTGTCATCTTGGTAAGCATCTCCACTGTATATTTGGCCTTGTGTTTTAGGTTATTGTCCTGCTGAAAGGTGCATTCATCTCCAGTGTCTGGTGGGAAGCAGACTGAACCAGGTTTTCCTCTAGGATTTTGCCTGTGCTTAGATCCATTTCCTTTATTTTTTATCCTGAAAAACTCCCCATTCCTTAACGATTACAAGCATACCCATAACATGATGCAGCCACCACTATGCTTGAAAATATGAAGAGTGGTACTCAGTAATGTGTTGTATTTGTCACGCCTGCTCCCGCACTCGCTCTCTGGCACTCAAGGGCGCCAGGCTGCCCTTCATGACGCACACCTGTCACCATCATTACACGCAGCTGCACAATATTGGACTCATGTGGACTCCATTACTTTGTTGATTGCCCCAGTTGTATCTGTCTGTCTGTTCCTCCGTTGGTTCCCCGTGTCAGCATTGATGTTGTTATTTTTTCCCCTGTCCAGACGCTGTTCCTGTTCTGTTTCATGTCCGTTGTTTATTAAATGTTCACTCCCTGTATTTGCTTCTCGTCTCCAGCTTCGAAATCCCCACAGAATGCTGACACCACTAAAGGAAGCATCAGGGAGTTTTGGATTTTTGTTTTGGTTAGTGACGTTAGGTACGGGTGCCGTCGCCAATGGAACCGGGGGTGCCTCAGCTAGCTCGTTGGGCTTCCATGCCTTAGCTAGCTCGAAAGGTCATCCTGCCTCGGTGGGCTCGGCAGGCGCCCACCCCACCTCATGCTTCAGCCGGCCCATCAGGCTCCCACGCCTCAGCCGGCTCGTCAGGCTCCCACGCCTCAGCCGGATCATCAGGCTCCCACGCCTCAGGCGGATCATCAGGCTCCCACGCCTCAGCCGGATCATCAGGCTCCCACGCCTCAGCCAGCTCTCCAGGCTGCCAGGCCTCTGCCAGCTTGTCGGGCTTCTAAACCTCAGCCAGCTTGTCCAGCGCCCATGCCTCGGCCATTTAAAACAGCACCAGACCATTATTCCTCCTCCACCAAACTTACAGTTGGCACTATGCATTGGGACAGGTAGCGTTCTCTCGGCATCCACCAAACCCAGATTCGTCTGTCGGAATGCCAGATGGTGAAGCGTGATTCATCACTCCAGAGAATGCGTTTCCACTGCTCTAAAGTCCATTGGTGGCGAGCTTTACACCCCTCCAGCAGACGCTTGGCATTGCACATGTTGATCTTAGACTTGTGTGCAGCTGCTTGGGAATGGAAACCCATTTCATGAAGCTTCCAACTAACAGTTATTGTGCTGAAGTTGTTTCCAGAGGCAGTTTGGTACTCGGCAGTGAGTGTTGCAACTGAGGACAGACGATTTTCACGCTCCATGTACTTCAACATTCGGCGGTCCAGTTCTGTGAGCTTGTGTGGCTTACCACTTCGTTTGACAAATTTACTTGTTGGAAAGGTGGCATCCTATGACGGTGCCACGTTGAAAGTCACTGAGCTCTTCAGTAAGGCCATTCTACTGCCAATGTTTGTCTATGGAGATTGTATGGCTGTGTGCTCAATTTTATACACTTGCCAGCAACGGGTGTGGCTGAAATAGCCAAATCCACAAATTTGAAGGGGTGTCCACATACTTTTGTGTGTATATATAGTGTATATCCTGATTACCTAGTCACGTTAACCCTACCTATATGGACAAATGACCTCGACTAACATCATGGGAAAATCAAAAGAAATCAGCCAAGACCTAAGAAAAAAAATTGTAGACCTCCACAAGTCTGGTTCATCCTTGGGAGCAATTTCCAAACGCCTGAAGGTACCACGTTCATCTGTACAAACAATAGTAAACACCATGGGATAAACACCATGGGACCACGCAGCCGTCATACCGCTCAGGAAGGAGACGCGTTCTGTCTCCTAGAGATGAACGTACTTTGGTGCGAAAAGTGCAAATCAATCCCAGAACAACAGCAAAGGACCTTGTGAAGATGCTGGAGGAAACAGGTACACAAGTAGCTATATCCACAGTAAAACGAGTCCTATATTTACATAACCTGAAAGGCCGCTCAGCAAGGAAGAAGCCACTGCTCCAAAACCGCCATAAAAAAGCCAGACTACGGTTTGCAACTGCACATGGGGACAAAGATCGTACTTTTTGGAGAAATGTCCTCTTGTCTGATGAATCAAAAATAGAACTGTTTGGCCATAATGACCATCGTTATGTTTGGAGGAAAAAGGGGGATGCTTGCAAGCTGAAGAACACCATCCCAACCGTGAAGCATGGGGTGGCAGCATCATGTTGTGGGGATGCTTTGCTGCAGGAAGGACTGGTGCACTTCACAAAATAGATGGCATCATGAGGGAGGAAAATTATGTGGATATATTGAAGCAACATCTCAAGATATCAGTCAGGAAGTTAAAGCTTGGTCGCAAATGGGTCTTCCAAATGGACAATGACCCCAAGTATTCTTCCAAAGTTGTGGCAAAATGGCTTAAGGACAACAAAGTCAAGGTATTGGAGTGGCCATCACAAAGCCCTGACCTCAATCCTATAGAACATTTGTGGGCAGAACTGAAAAAGTGTGTGCGAGCAAGGAGGCCTACAAACCTGACTCAGTTACACCAGATCTGTCAGGAGGAATGGGCCAGATTTCACCCAACTTATTGTGGGAAGCTTGTGGAAGACTACCTGAAACGTTTGACCCAAGTTACAATTTAAAGGCAATGCTACCAAATACTAATTGAGTGTATGTAAACTTCTGACCCACTGGGAATGTGATGAAATAAATAAAAGCTGAAATGAATCCTTCTCTCTACTATTATTCTAACATTTCACATTCTTAAAATAAATTGGTGATCCTAACTGACCGAAGACAGGGAATTTTTACTAGGATTAAATGTCAGGTATTGTGAAAAACTGAGTTTAAATGTATTTGGCTAAGGTGTATGTAAACTTCCGACTTCAACTGAATATTCTGTATCTTAGTCTATGCCGCTCTGACATTGCTCATCCATATATTTATATATTCTTAATTCCATTCCTTAGATTTGTGTGTATTGGGTATATGTTGTGAAATTGTTAGATAGTACTGCACTGTCGGAGCTAGAAACACAAGCCTCATTATTGCTACTTTATAGTGTTACTATTTCCTTTTTTATTCAGCAAATATTTGTCTTACTTTTTAACTCTGCATTGTTGGGAATGGGCTCGTAAGTAAGCATTTCATGGTAAAGTCTACATCTGTTATATTCAGAACATGTGACCAATACAATTTGATTTGATTTGATTGTTGAGCACAGCACAGTAAACTGCAGCATTACAGGATAATGAATTAGCCTCTGTCATAAAGATTGGTGTACATGACCTTGTTGATGGTGGGAATGGCTTGTCTCATTATTGAATGTCAATTTGCTGGACGGGTGTGATATCCGTCCATCGTGATGAAATACACCTCATAGCACAACAAACTGCTTAATACTATTACAGAAATATATTTTTATTTCCTTAAACATGCAAACATCATTGTGTAAAAGCCAAACATTTTGGGATTACCCACAATCCTCTAAAAAACAGAGACAAGTGGCACTATTAACTACTCATAACTTGCAAAAACTTTAGAATTCTATATGAGCACAACACAGCACAATAAATCAAGTGTTTTTTACTCAACTTGTCTGACTGCTATTTCATTTTATTATTTCAAGTATTACATACTGGAGTCAAGTAATAACTACTTATTTAATATGTGTTACATTGACTTTAAAATAATAATAATCATCATAACTTGTAAAAATCTATAATTTTTAGATGAGCAGAACACACTTTTAAATAAAGTAATATTTACTCAATAACCTAATATTTGTTAAGGACTCATTAAACATTAAGTGATAGAACATCTGATTGACTAGTGAGTATCACTTATATGATGTGAGTTCTACAGGCAGTTGGAGATGTTTGAGTAACCACTACTCAATTGCTTTAATGAGTTAGGCAATTACTTTTTATAATGTGTATGTGTGTGATAATTATTGTGTTATTGATCAAAATGAGAATAATTCTTAACAAGTTTCCTGTGTTCCTCTTTTAGTACTGATTTTATAATCTAGCAAATATTTAAGTGCAACAATTAAAATTAATCAAACTATATAATTCCTCCTAAGACCTAGTAGTTATACACTTCTGTACACGTGATTAATTGCTGTTATTGATGCACTTAAAGTCCTTGCTAGATTACAAAACCAGCACTGCAGTAGAGGCAAGAGAGCGTGATGTTAGTTGTGTTTGGATTATGTAGCATGAGCTGCTATTGAAATCTGTCAGGGTAATGGGTTTTTAACCCTTTACCCTGCTAACTTATCTTAACCCTTTACCCTGCTAACTTATCTTAACCCTTTACCCTGCTAACTTATAAAGTAATTGCCTAACTCATTAAAGCAATTGAGTAGTGGGTTTAACCCTTTACCCTGCTAACTTATCTTAAGATAAGTTAGCAGGGTAAAGTGTTAAGATAAGTTAGCAGGGTTAAGATAGGTTGACTGCTTGACTTATTCATTTTTAGCTCCTAGTTGCTGAAGACAGTAAATGGTTAAGTTGTCAGCATTGTTGAGTGTCTGTACAAAGAGATGACAAGAGATGACAAGCCCTGCAACCCCATAAATTTTCAGCCCCAAGTCTTCGCCACCGTGTTACGGAGTGGAAGGATTCCCTGACACGTGACAGTTCCACCACTGCCATATCATTCTTACTGCCTTTATCCATATTCAATGTATTGTATGAATATACACTGTATGTATCATCGTTTTTTAAACTTTTGGTAGGTCGTTTGTCTAAGAGGAATTGCACAAAATGCACATTTTGCATACAGTATACATTAAAGGTTAATGCAATCCTTTCGTTAGTGTATAAAACAATCTATTATGGATTTGATTCGACTTTAAGAGTAGAATCATGCTTTGTGATGTCTGACTTTGACTGAAGTAATTCAGGGAATTTTTATGTGATTGACAGGGCTGATGATGAAGGCGAGTGTAATGATGGGTGTCTAGAGTTATGTTGAGACAGGAGAGATGGGTGGGCAACATGCAACCGATGGGTGTCATGACTTGACGAAGGGAACTTCCAGAATAGTTTGGATTTCTTGTAGTGCGTTCAAAACGTCTAACCTTGGAGCAGTGGTGGGCCTTTTATGGGTCAACCTTAATCACAGACCATATAGACACGGATGAGGATCGATACACTTTGGGGTGGCAGGTAGCCTAGTGGTTAGAGCGTTGGGCCAGTAACCGAAAAGTAGCTAGATTTAATCTCCGAGCTGACAAGGTAAAAATCTGTCGTTCTACCCCTGAACAAGGCAGATAACCCACTGTTCCCTAGGACGTCATTGTAAATAAGAATTTGTTCTTAACTGACTTGCCTAGTTAAATATACGGGAGTTGAATAAAGACAGTTTGACCTTGTTGGTTTTGGGGATTTGGAGCCTCAGAAAGCTAGACATAACACGCCTTTTGATAAGTTCAACTTTTTATTTAGACAATCTGATTTGATCAAGAGAAGTGGCATGATCATACATAACCAATTATAGATATAGGACATAAGATATTAGTTCTTTATCAAATCAAACTTTTATTGGTCACATACACATGGTTAGCAGATGTTAATGCGAATGTAGATAAATACTTATGCTTCTAGTTCCGACAGTGCAGTAATGTCTAACAAGTAATCTAACAAATTCACGACTACCTTATACACACAAATGTAAAGGGATGAATAAGAGTATGTACATATAAATAAACTATGCAAAAAAAAGAAACATCCCTTTTTCAGGACCCTGTCTTTCAAAGATAATTAATAAAAATCCAAATAACTTCACAGATCCTCATTGTAAAGGGTTTCAATACTGTTTCCCATGCTTTCCCATGTTCAATAAACCATAAACAATTAATGAACATGCACCTGTGGAACGGTTGTTAAGACTCTAACAGCTTACAGACGGTAGGCAATTAAGGTCACAGTTATGAAAACTTAGGACACTAAAGAGGCATTTCTACTGACTCTGAAAAACACCAAACGAAAGATGCTCAGGGTCCCTGCTCATCTGCGTGAATGTGCCTTAGGCATGCTGCAAGGAGGCATGAGGACTGCAGATGTGGCCAGGGCAATACATTGCAATGTCCGTACTGTGAGATGCCTAAGACAGTGCTACAGGGAGACAGGACGGACAGCTGATCGTCCTCGCAGTGGCAGAGCACGTGTAACAACACCTGCACAGGATCGATACATCCGAACATCACACCTGCAGGAAATGTACAGGATGGCAACAACAACTGCCCGAGTTACACCAGGAACGCACAATCCCTCAATCAGTGCTCAGACTGTCCGCAATAGGCTGAGAGAGGCTAGACTGAGGGCTTGTAGGCCTGTTGTAAGGCAGGTCCTCACCAGACATCACCGGCAACAACGTTGCCTATGGGCACAAACCCACTGTCGCTGGACCAGACAGGACTGGCAAAAAGTGCTCTTCACTGACGAGTTGCGGTTTTGTCTCCCCAGGGGTGATGGTCGGATTTGCGTTTATCGTCGAAGGAATGAGTGTTACACCGAGGCCTGTACTCTGGAGCGGCTTTGATTTGGAGGTGGAGGGTCTGTCAAGGTCTGGGGCGGTGTGTCACAGCATCATCGGACTGAGCTTGTTGTCATTGCAGGCAATCTCAACGCTGTGCGTTACAGGGAAGAAATCCTCCTCCCTCATGTGGTATCCTTCCTGCAGGCTCATCCTGACACGACCCTCCAGCATGACAATGCCACCAGCCATACTGCTGGTTCTGTGCATAATTTCCTGCAAGACAGGAATGTCAGTGTTCTCCCATGGCCAGCGAAGAGCCCGGGTCTGAATCCCATTGAGCACGTCTGGGACCAGTTGGATTGGAGGGTGAGGGCTAGGGCCAATCCCCCCAGAAATGTCCGGAAACTTGCAGGTGCCTTGGTGGAAGAGTGGGGTAACATCTCACAGCAAGAACTGGCAAATCTGGTGCAGTCCATGAGGAGCAGATGCACTGCAGTACTTAATGCAGCTGGTGGCCACACCAGATACTGACTGTTACTTTTGATTTTGACCCCCCCTTTGTTCAGGGACACATTATTCCATTTCTGTTAGTCACATGTCTGTGGAACTTGTTCAGTTTATGTCTCAGTTGTTGAATCTTGTTTTATTCATACAAATATTTACACATTAAGTTTGATGAAAATAAACGCAGTTGACAGTGGAGAGGACGTTTCTTTTTTTGCTGAGTTTATATGGATGAGCGATGGCCGGGAGGCAAGATACAGTAGATGATATAGAATACAGTATATACATATGACATGAGTAATGTTGGATATGTAAACATTATTAAAGTGGCGTTATTTAAGATATTATTTATTTATGCTAAGTCCCCCGGGCAGGTTCCATACCATCCCATTAATCCTGCCTGTCTTGATACCTTGCGGCATAGCATCACGCGAGACAGGCACCTCCTCCACCACATGTCCAGCTAGATTTGTAGCTCTGAAATTGCCGCTGTGGATGTGATGATACCATGTCAAGAGTGGATGTGATTTACAACCTAAATGATGTAATAATTACAGGTTGGCACGACCCGGGGAGCTAGTTAGCTGCTTTTTACAGACTGGAAGGGCCTGTTTCTTTGCCTGACACCTGTTTAGTCTGCAGTCATATGCTACAGGGTACTAGAGAAAAGGACAGCAGCTCTAACCAATTATAGAGTGCTGCCAGTCAGACCCAGATTGTAATTGATTGGTTTTATGAATCAGAAGAAGAGGCTTTAAAGATGCATTATGGAATTCTTGTATAGTTTCAGCCAGTAGGTGTTGCCCACGAGCCAAAAAGGCGGTCCCTTTTTTTTCTTCATCAGATTGTGCGCTACCTCATCCGTTAGTACGCTATGACCTGCAAAATGTTTATTTTGTCTGTTATAATTTTCCAATTCGTACTATATGTTACGAATTAGTTGTGCTTAAGGGTCCTGGAGTGCGTTTTTAATTAAAGTGTAATGAATGATGAAAATATATTTTTAAAAAATATGCCACTTTGTGGAAAAATCAGGAAGAATCTATTCTAAATGTTCAGCGAAATAATGATTGGATTTGATTGTGTCTGTGTGTTTGTTGATGAGTCTTCCATCTCCACAGGCGCACTGTCTTAAGTTGACAATAAGCTCAAGTATAAAGTATAGACAAAGACTTGTGATCAGACTAACACCATTCAGACGTATCAAAACATGTTCATCACTGCCATTAAAACAACCACGATCTGTTTACACTACACACACCACACAGACTGACAGTCATTTTAGCTATCGCAAAGGGTTCAGTACCATATGTAACTGACATTTTGGATTGACCCGGAATGACACAACCAGATAGACACGTGTACTTAAGTGCTATCTCAACGTAAAGGCTAGATATAATGATGTTTTGAATACAAACACCCAGCTATTTCTCACCCTGACAAACATGTCTTATAACGCTTTCAGACATGATAAAGGTGTGTTTACTATCATTGAAAAAAACACTGATTGGATTAGAATGAATCACCCTTAGCAACCCTTAATAACACCTGCTGTTGGAAAACTCTGTAGAACCCGGATCTGTGGTTCCTCCAAACACACGGAAAGCCACAGTTTAAAGTAGACTATTCTTTCTTTTCTCCTATTCAAATGTATTTAGTTCTGTCCATGAGCTGTTCTTGTCTATTGATGTTCTGTAATTATGTCATTCTGTATTATGTTTCATGTTTCGTGTGTTGCTTTTGCAACAGCTAATGGGGATCCTAATAAAATACCCCCCAAAATACTTATATTACAGTAATACAATGTTATCTGTTCCTAATGTATCCATGGTATAGGTCAGACTGGGTCCTAAAGTTTCTCATACAGTAGCCTACTATTGGCCATGCCAGACCAAATACTTGTTTGCAATCACAACTCTGAGAAACAGACACTCTCACTTTTGGCTCAGACCTTGACTGACAGTTGATTAGTTGAGGACGTTGTCTGTTATACCAGCAGTTCTGCGTGTCTTTTAAGCAGACTTAAAACTAATTAAGTCAATGCTATAAGATTTTTAGCCAAAGCCACTTTGTGCGTTATGTTCACTGTGGTGGGGTGTAAAAATACCACAGCTATTACTGTATCATATCTAGCTGATGATTAATAAACATTGATGAGAGCCTTCTCTTCCCCTGCCAACGCCTCTCCTGCAGACTCCAACGTTAAAGTGGCAATCTGTGATTCGAAAAAACAAAGCGACCACATTTTTTTTTTGTAATCAGCTGAGGGAGGGGTCTGGAGAAATGAAACCACTCACAAATTCATAGACGGAGCTATGGTTGCCAGGACTGACTATCCATGCGATTTATTATTATTATTATTTTATTTATTAATATTTGTATTATTATATACAATATTTGGGGTTATGTTGTGGGTAGGACATTTGAACTTAGCTCATGAGGCATTATAAGTTATATTCTTCAAGAATCAATGGCTATACATCATTAATTTAAAAGTCCAAAAAACGGATGTACCAATCCCGGATTGCCCCTTTAAACTGACACACTTACCCATTAGCGCTTATTCCCTACATCACAGACAGACAGATAGACAAAGACAGACAGCGAGAATCAACACTCGACAGCAGGTTTCGTCCGATGTGATCGCGCATCTCTTGTTTGTGTTCTGTTCATTACTATTTAAAGGGACCGGCCTGTTTCTCAGTTCCTTGTTCTCCTTTTCGTTCCTCTGGCCTATAAGGGCCTTGTTATATTCTATATCTTGTATATAGAAGCCACTGACAATGATGCTAATCCTTTGATGGATGTAGAAGACGGAAGTCGAAATCTTTGGTAATTTTTTGATGATCTGATTTAACCATTATCTTAAACAGGAAATCAAGACAGAAGTAAAATAATGACTTGTACTCCCATCAGATGACCCATAGACTGTATAGGTCTACCCATGATGGAGATTCAGGATTAGGGAGGGTATAGGCCTACCCATGATGAAGATTCTGGGTTAGGGATGGTATAGGCCTGCCTACCCATGATGGAGATTCAGGGTTAGGGTTGAACCATGAAGCTAGGCTTAGAGTTAGGGTTAGATTTAACAGGCTGGAATGGAGCTCCACCCCCTAATAGACAGGAGAGACAGGAGAGAGGGTGAGAGGGTGAGACAGGGGAGAGGGTGAGACAGGAGAGAGGGTGAGACAGGAGAGAGGGTGAGAGGGTGAGACAGGGGAGAGGGTGAGACAGGAGAGAGGGTGAGACAGGAGAGAGGGTGAGACAGGAGAGATGGTGAGAGGGTGAGACAGGGGATAGGGTGAGACAGGAGAGAGGGTGAGACAGGAGAGAGGGTGAGATGGTGAGACAGGAGAGAGGGTGAGACAGGAGAGGGGTGAGACAGGAGAGAGGGTGAGAGGGTGAGACAGGAGAGAGGGTGAGACAGGAGAGGGGGTGAGACAGGAGAGAGGGTGAGAGGGTGAGACAAGAGAGAGGGTGAGCCAGGAGAGAGGGTGAGACAGGAGAGAAGGTGAGACAGGAGAGAGGGTGAGACAGGAGAGAGGGTGAGACAGGAGAGAGGGTGAGAGGGTGAGACAGGAGAGAGGGTGAGACAGGTGAGAGGGTGAGACAGGTAAGAGGGTGAGAGGGTGAGACAGGAGAGAGGGTGAGATGGTGAGACAGGAGAGAGGGTGAGACAGGAGCGGGGGTGAGACAGGAGAGAGGGTGAGGAGGTGAGACAGGAGACAGGGTGAGACAGGAGAGAGGGTGAGAGGGTGAGACAGGAGAGAGGGTGAGACAGGAGAGAGGGTGAGAGGGTGAGACAGGAGAGAGGGTGAGCCAGGAGAGAGGGTGAGACAGGAGAGAGGGTGAGAGGGTGAGACAGGAGACAGGGTGAGCCAGGAGAGAGGGTGAGACAGGTTCTTGGTTGATTCACTGCAGGTGGTTGATGATGTGAGTTCTGGTAAAGTTCTGAAGACAAGGTTCTCTACTGTGTTATTAATTCACAGACATACCACACACACAGGCAACTGTAAGTTATTCATGGCTGTAGGCAGAGGCTTGTTCCACTGCTGTCTAGTCAGGCCTTTGTTGGGTAGCTGTCTTTGGTCTTTTTAGGTGGTATGATTGGGATAAAACACCACCTCATCATCACGTTGTGGTTTCTTTTTTTTATCAATGTTAAAATGTGAGGAGGGGTAAAAGCACCTAGCTATCTTAGATATGGAAAGAATTTGCATTTGCCCCAAGTGGGTATTGACTTAGAATGTTCAAAGTAGATAGATCATGAGATATGGTGTGAGAGAGTTTTCTTTTGTTAATACCCAATACCTGTTTCACAACGCTCACTAATTGCTGCTTTAAGCAGGCGAGGAGAGAACATTTTAATGGCAGGCTTGCAGGTTAAACTAACAGTCAACACTCACAGTGTCACAAATGGCACCCTATTCCCTTTTTACAGTGAACAACTTCTTCTGACCAGGACCTATTTGGGAGGCAGCTATCATTCCAAAAGAGAAGAGCCCGGTATTCCCCTTTTAACCTACCTACATTAGCTACCTTATCTACAGTAGCTACCTTATCTACATTAGCTACCTTATCTACAGTAGCTACCTTACCTACATTAGCTACCTTATCTACAGTAGCTACCTTATCTACAGTAGCTACCTTATCTACATTAGCTACCTTATCTACAGTAGCTACCTTATCTACAGTAGCTACCTTATCTAGTAGTGTTATTATTCTGTCATTTTGTTTAATGTTGTCTGATGAAAATGAACCCTTAAACATTGTAATCTCTGAAGGTAAATTGACACGGTAAAGCTGGGCTTTAGACTCATGGCTGAATCATGATACACAGTAGAATAGAATAGAAACTACTGGAAGTCAATATTGCTATTCATAATATTAGGGTTACATTTATTCAAAGCCCAGCTTTACCGTATCAATTTACCTTCAGAGATTATAATCATTAAGGGTTCTGTTTCATTTTAAGGGTTCATGTCAAGGGTTCAAGGGTTCGTTTTCATTTATAGGGTTCATGTCAAGGGTTCAAGGGTTCGTTTTCATTTAAAGGGTTAATGTCATGGGTTCAAGGGTTCGTTTTCATTTTAAGGGTTTGTGTCAAGGGTTCAAGGGTTCGTTTTCATTTTAAGGGTTCATGTCAAGGGTTCAAGGGTTCATTTTCAACTCCATTTGGAATTATGTGGTGGTACAGTGTAAATAACAAATCCCAGGTAGAGTGATTTCCAGAGCTTCTATGATATATAAATTACTGAGTTGGTGACTAAATGAAAAAACAAACTGAAGTAATAATTGTCTCAAAACAAACCTCATTAAATAAGCATATAACAAATACCCGGAAGCCTATTGAGATCTCAATTAGTATTTTGGCATCATTTCACTATTCTTTCCCAGAAATGTCATCTTCATCGTTTATACTCCGAGCAGCGCTAATTAATTTTCCCTCTAAACAGGATGATTTTTATTCAAATGAGGTAGGCTTCCTCCTTAGCACACCTGTGCTGCATGAGCTTCTTAATTAAAAGTGGAATCCTGTAAATTTTTACATCCGCAAGCAGACAGTGGTTATGTTACCAAATATTGAGCAAGGTAGTAGTGTGTTAATTAATGTTATAACGAGAGGAGACAACGGGTTCAACGTCAGCTCATTAGCATAAAGTGCAACAACACAAAGCCATACCTGGCTGTGAGTCTCCAATACAGGCTGGGTTCTAACACTCAACACTTGGAGCTCCGCCATATGGGCGGGGCTTATACTTTTTTGCACTATTCTATTTGTCCGTCAAGCCAGGCAAGCTCAATCACAGAATAAGCACAGATAAAACACAGATAACGTAATTGAAATATAGACATTATTTCAGATAGTATTTGGACCCAGGTCTGGTGAGCATCTATCCAATATCCTCAGAGTTGTTGGAGGGCTCTCTGGGTAATATAACCTGAGCAGTGCTCTGTTGTTGTGTTGTACACTGAGGCCTTTATAATACCACTAGGAGCTATTTCAGCCACACCCGTTGCTTATATGTGTATAAAATCGAGCACACAGCCATGCAATCTCCATAGACAAAAACATGGTAGTAGAATGGCCTTACTGAAGAGCTTAGTGACTTTCAACGTGACACTGTCATAGGATACCACCTTTCCAAGCCAGTTAATCAAATTTCTGCCCTGCTAGAGCTGCCCCGGTCAACTGTAAGTGCTGTTATTGTGAAGTGGAAATGTATAGGAGCAACAACGGCTCAGCCGTGAAGTAGCTGGCCACACAAGCTCACAGAACGGGACCACCAAGTGCTGAAGCTCATTGTGTGTAAAAATTGTCAGTCCTCGGTTGCGACACTCACTACCGAGTTCCAAACTGCCTCTGGAAGCAACGTCAGCACAATAACTGTTCATCGGGAGCTTCATGAAATGGGTTTCCATGACCGAGCAGCTGCACACAAGCCTAAGATCACCGTGCGCAATGCCAAGCGTCGGCTGGAGTGGTGTAATGCTCGCCACAATTGGACTCTGGAGCAGTGTAAATGCGTTCTCTAGAGTGATGAATCCCGCTTCACCATCTGGCAGTCCGACAGACAAATCTGGTGATGGTGGTGGTGATGGTGGTGGTGGTGGTGATGGTGATGATGATGGTGGTGATGGTGGGGGTGGTGATGATGGGGTTGGTATGATGGTGGTGGTGGTGGTGGTGGTGATGGTGATGATGATGGTGGTGATGGTGATGATGATGGTGGTGATGATGGGGGTGGTGATGGTGGTGATGGTGGTGGTGATGATGGTGGTGATGGTGGGGGTGGTGATGGAGGTGGTGATGATGATGGGGGTGGTGATGATGGGGGTGGTATGATGGTGGTGGTGATGGTGGTGATGGTGGTGGTGATGGTGGTGGTGATGGTGGTGGTAGGGGTGGTGATGATGATGGTGGTGATGATGGTGGTGGTGAATGTGGTGGTGATGATGGTGGTGGTGGTGATGGTGGGGGTTGTGATGATGGTGGTGGTAGAGGTGGTGATGATGGTGGTGGTGATGATGGTGGTGATGATTGTGATGGTGATGGTGGTGGTGGTGATGGTGGTGATGGTGGTGGTGATGATGGTGGTGGTGGTGATTGTGGTGGTGATGGTGGTGGTGTTGATGATGGTGGTGGTGGTGATTGTGGTGGTGATGATGGTGGTGGTGGTGATGGTGGTGGTGATGATGGTGGTGGTGGTGGTGGTGATTGTGGTGGTGATGGTGGTGGTGTAGATGATGGTGGTGGTGGTGATTGTGGTGGTGATGGTGGTGGTGATGGTGGTGATGATGGTGGTGATGATTGTGGTGGTGATGGTGGTGGTGGTGGTGATGCTGGTGATGGTGGTGGTGATGATGGTGGTGGTGTTGATGATGGTGGTGGTGATGGTGAGGGTGGTGGTGGTGATTGTGGTGGTGATGGTGGGGGTGGTGTAGATGATGGTGGTGGTGGTGATTGTGGTGGTGATGGTGGTGGTGATTGTGGTGGTGATGGTGGTGGTGATGGTAGTGGTGATGGTGGTGGTGGTGATGGTGATGATGGTGGTGGTGATTGTGGTGGTGATGTTGGTGGTGGGGGTGGTGTTGATGGTGAGGGTGGTGTAGATGATGGTGGTGGTGGTGATTGTGGTGGTGATGGTGGTGGTGATGGTGGTGATGATGGTGGTGGTGAGGGTGGTGTAGATGATGGTGGTGGTGGTGATTGTGGTGGTGATGGTGGTGGTGATGGTAGTGGTGATGGTGGTGGTGGTGATGGTGATGATGGTGGTGGTGATTGTGGTGGTGATGTTGGTGGTGGGGGTGGTGTTGATGGTGAGGGTGGTGTAGATGATGGTGGTGATGATGGTGGTGGTGGTGATGGTGGTGGTGATGATGGTGGTGGTGGTGATGGTGATTGTGGTGGTGATGATGGTGGTGGTGGTGTAGATGATGGTGGTGGTGATGGTGGTGGTGATGATGGTGGTGGTGATGGTAGTGGTGATGGTAGTGGTGGTGATGGTGATGATGGTGGTGATGATGGTGGTGGTGATGGTGGTGGTGATGGTAGTGGTGATGGTGGTGGTGGTGATGGTGATGATGGTGGTGGTGATTGTGGTGGTGATGTTGGTGGTGGGGGTGGTGTTGATGGTGATGGTGGTGGTGATTGTGGTGGTGATGGTGATGGTTGTGATTGTGGTGGTGGTGATGGTGGGGGTGGTGGTGATGGTGGTGATGGTGGAGGTGGTGGTGATGGTGGGGGTGGTGATGATGTTGGGGGTGGTGATGATGGTGGTGGTGATGGTGATGGTGGTGGTGGTGGTGGTGATGATGGTGGTGGTGATGGTGGTGGTGATTGTGGTGGTGGTGGTGATGGTAGTGGTGGTGGTGGTGGTGATGTTGGGGGTGGTGATGATGGTGGTGGTGATGGTGGTGGTGGTGATGGTGGTGGTGGTGATGGTGGTGGTGATGGTGGTGGTGGTGGTGATTGTGGGGGTGATGGTGGTGGTGGTGATAGTGGTGGTGGTGGTGGTGTTGGTGGTGGTGGTGGTGGTGATGGTAGTGGTGGTGATTGTGGTGTTGATGGTGGTGATGGTTCGGGTGGTGGTAATGGTGGGGGTGGTGGTGATGGTGGGGGTGGTGATTGTGATTGTGGTGGTGATGGTGGTGATGGTGGGGGTGGTGGTGATGGTGGTGATGGTGGAGGTGGTGGTGATGGTGGGGGTGGTGATGATGTTGGGGGTGGTGATGATGGTGGTGGTGGTGATGGTGGTGGTGGTGATGGTGGTGGTGATGGTGGTGGTGATGGTGGTGGTGATGGTGGTGGTTGTGATTGTGGTGGTGATGGTGGTGATGGTGGGGGTGGTGGTGATGGTGGTGATGGTGGGGGTGGTGGTGATGGTGGTGATGGTGGAGGTGGTGGTGATGGTGGGGGTGGTGATGATGTTGGGGGTGGTGATGATGGTGGTGGTGATGGTGGTGGTGGTGGTGGTGGTGGTGATGATGGTGGTGGTGATGGTGGTGGTGATTGTGGTGGTGGTGGTGATGGTAGTGGTGGTGGTGGTGGTGATGTTGGGGGTGGTGATGATGGTGGTGGTGATGGTGGTGGTGGTGATGGTGGTGGTGATGATGGTGGTGGTGATGGTGGTGATGGTGGTGGTGGTGGTGATTGTGGGGGTGATGGTGGTGGTGGTGATAGTGGTGGTGGTGGTGGTGTTGGTGGTGGTGGTGGTGGTGATGGTAGTGGTGGTGATTGTGGTGTTGATGGTGGTGATGGTTCGGGTGGTGGTGATGGTGGGGGTGGTGGTGATGGTGGGGGTGGTGGTGAATGTGGTGGTGGTAGGCATAGGGGTGATGGGTATTTTTTTAGAGATGAAAGTAGGTGAAGAAGTCTGGTGCTTGTCCATTGACACAGTAAAATGCAGGGCTTGTATTCAACAAACATCTCAGAGTAGGAGTGCTGATGTAGGATCAGGTCCCCATGTCCATGTAATCTTATTAATTTTGATCTAAAATGCTAAACTGATCCTACGTCAGCACTCTTACTCTGGAACTCTATGTTAATACAGGTCCAGATATCATTTTTTCCCTTCCAAACTGCTCCAGTCCTTTAACACTATAGCTTCAGCTTCCCCCACCGTGCATCCTTTAACTCTGTAGTTTCAGCTTCCCCCACCGTGCATCCTTTAACTCTGTAGTTTCAGCTTCCCCCACCGTGCATCCTTTAACTCTATAGCTTCAGCTTCCTCCACAGTGCATCCTTTAACTCTGTAGCTTCAGCTTCCTCCACCGTGCATCCTTTAACACTATAGTTTCAGCTTCCCTCACCGTGCATCCTTTAACACTATAGCTTCAGCTTCCCCCACCGTGCATCCTTTAACACTATAGCTTCAGCTTCCCCCACCGTGCATCCTTTAACACTATAGCTTCAGCTTCCTCCACCGTGCATCCTTTATCTCTGTAGCTTCAGCTTCCTCCACCGTGCATCCTTTATCTCTGTAGCTTCAGCTTCCCCCACCGTGCATCCTTTAACTCTATAGCTTCAGCTTCCCCCACGTGCATCCTTTAACTCTATAGCTTCAGCTTCCCCCACCGTGCATGTTAAGCAGCAGGAGGAGCTGGTAGGATGTTCCCAGCCCCACATCCTGCAAATTAGCAGCTCCATTACCATCCATTTCCCTTCTGTAGTTTGGACAGCAGATGGTTAAACATCCTAAAGAGGATGGCCACGGACACAGTGGTTGAACAAGAATGGCCGTCTGGGACACCTCAGATTCAAAACAACCTAGAGGTAGTTATTACAAGGAAGGATTACCCAAATTCTCCCTGCATGCTCTGTTAACTTTTCCCTTTGTCGTCTCTCGACTAGTGACAGTCAGAGAAGTGCTCTCAACATGGCCTCTTACAGGTACACTAGTGACAGAGAGAAGTGCTCTCAACATGGCCTCTTACAGGTACACTAGTGACAGAGAGAAGTGCTCTCAACATGGCTTCTTACAAGTACACTAGTGACAGAGAAGTGCTCTCAACATGGCCTCTTACAGGTACACTAGTGACAGAGAGAAGTGCTCTCAACATGGCCTCTTACAGGTACACTAGTGACAGAGAGAAGTGCTCTCAACATGGCCTCTTACAGGTACACTAGTGACAGAGAGGTGCTCTCAACATGGCCTCTTACAGGTACACTAGTGACAGAGAGGTGCTCTCAACATGGCCTCTTACAGGTACACTAGTGACAGAGAGGTGCTCTCAACATGGCCTCTTACAGGTACACTAGTGACAGAGAGAAGTGCTCTCAACATGGCCTTTTACAGGTACACTAGTGACAGAGAGAAGTGCTCTCAACATGGCCTCTTACAGGTACACTAGTGACAGAGAGGTGCTCTCAACATGGCCTCTTACAGGTACACTAGTGACAGAGAGAAGTGCTCTCAACATGGCCTTTTACAGGTACACTAGTGACAGAGAGAAGTGCTCTCAACATGGCCTCTTACAAGTACACTAGTGACAGTCAGAGAAGTGCTCTCAACATGGCCTCTTACAAGTTGTACAACTGAGTGTATTAGGTCTATGTGACTCCTTCCTATACCAGGATATTCTGACTTAGTTTAACACAGACACAATAAGGTCCTGGATACTGGTTTGATGTAACAGCTAGTTACATCAAACTCAAGTCAAACATCTGTTGTGTCAAAAGCTGACTGTGAACCAGGCCATCAAAGAGTATAAGTGTATAGTCACTTAAACTAAGTAGGCTACAAGACTGCCTGTACAACACAGAGTTAAATCGATGCATTTATAAAAGTTGTAATCATAAGCATATGTACCAAAATCTGTTCTGTTATTTCGAGGCGCGCTAATCACCAAGCAGAAAGCTACATTTCTATGGTCTCGTCTGTAAAAAAAAACGTATGAATCTGGAAGGATTTCACAGCTAATAATTCATAAGCGCTTGCTAATCTCACTCTAGGAGTCTAATTAACGCATCATTAAAAGCATAATTCAGATAATTATAATTTCTCACGTTTTAAATGAGAGCGCCACAGAGCCGGGTAGAGAAGGGAAGGATAGGTGTCTAGCCGAGCTGGAGCCAATTTTTGGGGGTGGCTGAAACAGATTCTAAAGTAAAAAGGGGTGGGAGGGTGAGAAAACAAGCAAGGTTGTGTTTACCAGACAAGAAAAGCTCAAGAATACAAGGCCTGAACAGAGCAGACGTTTATTGTTTTAGAAGTGGATCCGTCAAAGCAAGTGATTCCTAATGTAGCAGAGTGATGCTGTTACCCTAGATTAAGCAGATGACTTTTTATTTTGAAGGAGTTGTGCAGAGGACATTCATTTTGAAGGAGTTGTGCAGAGGACATTAATTTTGAAGGAGTTGTGCAGAGGACATTAATTTTGAAGGAGTTGTGCAGAGGACATTAATTTTGAAGGAGTTGTGCAGAGGACATTCATTTGGAAGGAGTTGTGCAGAGGACATTAATTTTGAAGGAGTTGTGCAGAGGACATTCATTTGGAAGGAGTTGTGCAGAGGACAATAATTTTGAAGGAGTTGTGCAGAGGACATTAATTTTGAAGGAGTTGTGCAGAGGACATTCATTTGGAAGGAGTTGTGCAGAGGACATTCTTTTGGAAGGAGTTGTGCAGAGGACATTAATTTTGAAGGAGTTGTGCAGAGGACATTCATTTTGAAGGAGTTGTGCAGAGGACATTCATTTTGAAGGAGTTGTGCAGAGGACTGGGTCAATTGTTCACTTCAAGAGGTGATTCATTTATTTTGTATTATTTACATTCTATGTGTACGATTTTATCTGCTGTCATTTCATTGGATGTTAAAGCACTACAGTGTATTAGCTCATGTTTAAAAGTGTTTAATGTCAGGTTTGATAGGGTTTCCTTGGTTGGTTTGGTCCATTTATAATGTCAGGTTTGATAGGGTTTCCTTGGTTGGTTTGGTCCATTTATAATGTCAGGTTTGATAGGGTTTCCTTGGTTGGTTTGGTCCATTTATAATGTCAGGTTTGATAGGGCTTCCTTGGTTGGTTTGGCAATTTATAATGTCAGGTTTGATAGGGCTTCCTTGGTTAGTTTGGTCCATTTATAATGTCAGGTTTGATAGTGCATCCTTGGTTGGTTTGGTCCATCTGTTTGGTCCTGTTGCTTCCCCTTTTATCGTCCTCTCTTGTCTTCCTATCCCTGGGAGAAGGTACAGTATGTTGTCCTCGGCTCCTCTATTTTTAAGTGTCAAATATGTAAATGCTCTTTAAGTGGGAGAATTGTTTTGTCATTTGTATGAATATATTTTGCTGTAATTATCATTGTATATAATTATTTCTAACGCACGAGCATGTTTCAAAAGTTTATTTAGCTTACTATCAGTGTTAGCAGCGCAGCCTGTTGAGTACCATGGTGCATTGTTGCCATGTACTTAGTGGTTGCTATGCCCGGACAGGTGCGTCATACCTGACACTGTAACCTGTTTTTGTCAACTCTCTGCAGGCATGTTTTAATATAATTTATAAAAAGGATTGCAAATAATAACTTTTATATTTAATTTTATACTATAGCATATGTACAGTTGAAGTCGGAGGTTTACATACACCTTAGCCAAATACATTTAAACTCAGTTTTTCACAATTCCTGACATTTAATCCTAGTAAAAATTCCCTGTCTTACGTCAGTTAGGATCACGATTTTATTTTAAGAATGTGAAATGTCAGAATAATAGTAGAGAGAATGATTTATTTCAGCTTTTATTTACTTCATCACATTCCCAGTGGGTCAGAAGTTTACATACACTCAATTTGTATTTGGTAGCATTGCCTTTAAATTGTTTAACTTGGGTCAAACATTTCGGGTAGCCTTCCACAAGCTTCCCACAATAAGTTGGGTGAATTTTGGCCCATTCCTCCTGACAGAGCTGGTGTAACTGAGTCAGGTTTGTAGGCCTCCTTGCTCGCACACACTTTTTCAGTTCTGCCCACAAATGTTCTATGGGATTGAGGTCAGGGCCACTCCAATACCTTTACTTTGTTGTCCTTAAGCCATTTTGCCACAACTTTGGAAGTATGCCTGGGGTCATTGTCCATTTGGAAGACCCATTTGCGACCAAGCTTTAACTTCCTGACTGATGTCTTGAGATGTTGCTTCAATATATCCACATAATTTCCCCTCCTCATGATGCCATCTATTTTTTGAAGTGCACTAGTCCCTCCTGCAGCAAAGCACCCCCACAACATGATGCTGCCACCCCATGCTTCACGGTTGGGATGGTGTCTTCAGCTTGCAAGTCTCCCCCTTTTCCTCCAAACATAAAGATGGTCATTATGGCCAAACAGTTCTATTTTTGTTTCAACAGACCAGAGGATATTTCTCTAAAAAGTACGATCTTTGTCTCCATGTGCAGTTGCAAACCGTAGTCTGGCTTTTTTATGGCGGTTTTGGAGTAGTGGCTTCTTCCTTGCTGCGCAGCCTTTCAGGTTCTGTTGACATAGGACTCGTTTTACTGTGGATATAGACACTTTTCTACCTGTTTCCTCCAGCATCTTCACAAGGTCCTTTGCTGTTCTTCTGGGATTGATTTGCACTTTTCGTAGCAAAGTACGTTCATCTTTAGGAGACAGAACACATCTCCTTCCTGAGCGGTATGACGGCTGCGTGGTCCCATGGTGTTGCATACTATTGTTTGTACAGATGAATGTGGCACCTTCAGGCATTTGGAAATTGCTCCCAAGGATGAACCAGACTTGTGGAGGTCTACAATTTTTTTCTGAGGTCTTGGCTGATTTCTTTTGATTTTCCCATGATGTCAAGCAAGGAGGCACTGAGTTTGAAGATAGGTCTTGAAATACATCCACAGGTACACCTCCAATTGACTCAAATCATGTCAATTAGCCTATCAGAAGCTTCTAAAGCCATGACATAATTTTCTGGAATTTTCCAAGCTGTTTTAAGGCACAGTCAACTTAGTGTATGTAAACTTCTGACCCACTGGAATTGTGATACATTGAATTATAAGTGAAATAATCTGTCTGTAAACAATTGTTTACTTGTGTAAAAAATTACTTGTGTCATGCACAAAGTAGATGTCCTAACCGACTTGCCAAAACTATAGTTTGTTAACAAGAAATTTGTGGAGTGGTTGAAAAATGAGTTTTAATGACTCCAACTTAAGTTTATGTAAACTTCAAACTTCAACTGTATTGTGGTGTGCTAGGTGCACGGCATTTGTGCACCACAATACATTTTTGTGAGTGCTCTCTCATCTGTCTATCCTTGGGAGAAGGTGCGCAAGAGCTGACACTGAAACCGGTTGTCAACTCTGCAGGCGGCAAAATAAATCCCCACAAATCACTCCAGTTCTCAGTGATGTTATTTCAGACACAGAACAAACAAAACATCGATATTTTGGGTCCATGGCCAGGAAACTCCTCAGAACTTAATCCCATTGAGAACTTGTGGTCAACCCTCAAGAGGTGGGTGGACAAACAAAAACCCACAAATTCTGACAAACTCCAAGCATTGATTATGCAAGAATGGGCTGCCATCAGTCAGGATGTGGCCCAGAAGTAAATTGACAGCATGCCAAGGCGGATTGCAGAGGTCTTGAAAAAGAAGGGTCAACACTGCAAATATTGACTCTTTGCATCAATTTCATGTAATTGTCAATAAAAGCCTTTGACACTTATGAAATGCTTGTAATTATACTTCAGTATTCTATAGTAACATCTGACAAAAATATCTAAAGACACTGAAGCAGTAAACTTTGTGAAAATTAACATTTGTGTCATTCTCAAAACTTTTGGCCACGACTGTACAATGCGATACTCGTGATAATTTTAATGAGGAAGAAAATGACTTAGCCTACTGTATATTTGAACACCATCGCAAAAGCTTCACTAGTCGGCGTCTTCCCAATTAAGTAGCACAGTTTTATTGTTTGGCTACTTGAAGAGAATTAACGCCTATGACTCACAGCCCACCTCTTCCAAAGCATTGTGGGAAAAGTGTGTATCTAATTGTGTATAACATCCTGGCACTTAAACCATACATTTGTTTTTACATGGACATTAAAAAAACAATATTTTCGCACACTGAGAATGTGTTTTTTCCCCCCACCATTCATTCATTTCGATAGCACATCCCCATGTCTAATTGATCAGCTGTTGTCAAAGCCAAAGTGACTATGACATCACGGCATTTAAAGTATTCTCGATTTTCAAAATGTCGCATTCTATTAAACTTTATGTGTTCACATACTCAAAAGGCCTACTATTTAGGATGCAAGTAAAGATTTCCTACAGTGGAGGTGTCATAACACCCATAAAACCTAGCGGTCAAACAGGGAAATGGTTCCAATTGTTTTTCCACCCTTCAGTTTTTCCAATAGGGGATTTTAGAAACACTTAAAATAAGGGCTGTGTTTCGTGTTGGCTTACCCTGGCGTGACGTTATATATTGATAAGTATTTCTAAAATCCCCTATAGGAAAAAAGAATGGTGGAAAAACGATTGGAACCATTTCCTTGTTTGACCGCAAGGTTTTATGGGTATTATGACTCATACTGTGGTACTCTGTGGGTATTGGGACACAGCCAGTGTCTCTTTGCTGTTGAGGTGCTTCCATTGTCAGGCCTAAGGCCATGTCTCTTCCTCTGTGCTGTGGTAGGTGCAGTAATGATCAGGATGATATTGTTTCAGCTACTTCTCTTTAGATTGTACAGTATTAAAGTGCTACTTTTGTTACAAGGTGGAAAGGTGACAGGTTCTAGGTGCGGTATTGAGCAGGAATCAGGAAGCAGATGTGTCCGGTTCTAGGTGTAGTATTGAGCAGGCAGAAGGAAGCGGAGGTGACAGGTTCTAGGTGTGGTATTGAGCAGGCAGAAGGAAGCGGAGGTGACAGGTTCTAGGTGTGGTATTGAGCAGGCAGAAGGAAGCGGAGGTGACAGGTTCTAGGTGTGGTATTGAGCAGTGTGAAGCTGAGGTGACAGGTTCTAGGTGTGGTATTGAGCAGGCAGAAGGAAGCGGAGGTGACAGGTTCTAGGTGTGGTATTGAGCAGGCAGAAGGAAGCGGAGGTGACAGGTTCTAGGTGTGGTATTGAGCAGTGTGAAGCTGAGGTGACAGGTTCTAGGTGTGGTATTGAGCAGTGTGAAGCTGAGGTGACAGGTTCTAGGTGTGGTATTGAGCAGTGTGAAGCTGAGGTGACAGGTTCTAGGTGTGGTATTGAGCAGTGTGAAGCAGAGGTGACAGGTTCTAGGTGTGGTATTGAGCAGTGTGAAGCTGAGGTGACAGGTTCTAGGTGTGGTATTGAGCAGTGTGAAGCAGAGGTGACAGGTTCTAGGTGTGGTATTGAGCAGTGTGAAGCTGAGGTGACAGGTTCTAGGTGTGGTATTGAGCAGTGTGAAGCAGAGGTGACAGGTTCTAGGTGTGGTATTGAGCAGTGTGAAGCTGAGGTGACAGGTTCTAGGTGTGGTATTGAGCAGTGTGAAGCTGAGGTGACAGGTTCTAGGTGTGGTATTGAGCAGTGTGAAGCTGAGGTGACAGGTTCTAGGTGTGGTATTGAGCAGTGTGAAGCTGAGGTGACAGGTTCTAGGTGTGGTATTGAGCAGTGTGAAGCTGAGGTGACAGGTTCTAGGTGTGGTATTGAGCAGTGTGAAGCTGAGGTGACAGGTTCTAGGTGTGGTATTGAGCAGTGTGAAGCAGAGGTGACAGGTTCTAGGTGTGGTATTGAGCAGTGTGAAGCTGAGGTGACAGGTTCTAGGTGTGGTATTGAGCAGTGTGAAGCTGAGGTGACAGGTTCTAGGTGTGGTATTGAGCAGTGTGAAGCAGAGGTGACAGGTTCTAGGTGTGGTATTGAGCAGTGTGAAGCTGAGGTGACAGGTTCTAGGTGTGGTATTGAGCAGTGTGAAGCTGAGGTGACAGGTTCTAGGTGTGGTATTGAGCAGTGTGAAGCTGAGGTGACAGGTTCTAGGTGTGGTATTGAGCAGTGTGAAGCTGAGGTGACAGGTTCTAGGTGTGGTATTGAGCAGTGTGAAGCAGAGGTGACAGGTTCTAGGTGTGGTATTGAGCAGTGTGAAGCTGAGGTGACAGGTTCTAGGTGTGGTATTGAGCAGTGTGAAGCAGAGGTGACAGGTTCTAGGTGTGGTATTGAGCAGTGTGAAGCAGAGGTGACAGGTTCTAGGTGTGGTATTGAGCAGTGTGAAGCAGAGGTGACAGGTTCTAGGTGTGGTATTGAGCAGTGTGAAGCTGAGGTGACAGGTTCTAGGTGTGGTATTGAGCAGTGTGAAGCTGAGGTGACAGGTTCTAGGTGTGGTATTGAGCAGTGTGAAGCTGAGGTGACAGGTTCTAGGTGTGGTATTGAGCAGTGTGAAGCAGAGGTGACAGGTTCTAGGTGTGGTATTGAGCAGTGTGAAGCTGAGGTGACAGGTTCTAGGTGTGGTATTGAGCAGTGTGAAGCTGAGGTGACAGGTTCTAGGTGTGGTATTGAGCAGTGTGAAGCTGAGGTGACAGGTTCTAGGTGTGGTATTGAGCAGTGTGAAGCTGAGGTGACAGGTTCTAGGTGTGGTATTGAGCAGTGTGAAGCAGAGGTGACAGGTTCTAGGTGTGGTATTGAGCAGTGTGAAGCTGAGGTGACAGGTTCTAGGTGTGGTATTGAGCAGTGTGAAGCAGAGGTGACAGGTTCTAGGTGTGGTATTGAGCAGTGTGAAGCTGAGGTGACAGGTTCTAGGTGTGGTATTGAGCAGTGTGAAGCTGAGGTGACAGGTTCTAGGTGTGGTATTGAGCAGTGTGAAGCTGAGGTGACAGGTTCTAGGTGTGGTATTGAGCAGTGTGAAGCTGAGGTGACAGGTTCTAGGTGTGGTATTGAGCAGTGTGAAGCTGAGGTGACAGGTTCTAGGTGTGGTATTGAGCAGTGTGAAGCAGAGGTGACAGGTTCTAGGTGTGGTATTGAGCAGTGTGAAGCTGAGGTGACAGGTTCTAGGTGTGGTATTGAGCAGTGTGAAGCTGAGGTGACAGGTTCTAGGTGTGGTATTGAGCAGTGTGAAGCAGAGGTGACAGGTTCTAGGTGTGGTATTGAGCAGTGTGAAGCTGAGGTGACAGGTTCTAGGTGTGGTATTGAGCAGTGTGAAGCTGAGGTGACAGGTTCTAGGTGTGGTATTGAGCTGCAGAAAGCAGAGGTGACAGGTTCTAGGTGTGGTATTGAACAGGCAGCAGAGACACACAAACCATACAAAGAAACAAAACAGGGACACAGGAAGCAATGCAGCCCAAGAGGCAGTTTTTCAGTTTCTGAAGAGCTCACTTCAAATACAATAGCCATTTGTTTTTACCAAAATAAGTCATCACCTGCTCTGTCAAAAACATGTGCTGCACCATGCCTCCAGACTTCATTCACTTCCTGTGGGCGGCCTCCAAGAAACACAAAACGGGGGTTTAAATACATGCAGCTCAAGTCACATGACCAGGCATGCAAATCTGTCACAGCTATGCAGTGGCGAACTGTCATTCAGGGCGGGTGGGGAAGAGCCCCACCTGTTTGAGCCGCCCCAACTGTGTAGCTAAAATATATAATTATATATATATATACAGTACCAGTCAAATGTTTGGACACACCTACTCATTCCTGTCACGTTCCTGACCTATTTCTGTTAGTTTTTGTGTGTTAGTTGGTCAGGACGTGAGGTTGGGTGGGCATTCTATGTTTTCTGTTTCTGTGTTGGTTTTGGGTTACCTGGTATGGCTCTTAATTAGAGGCAGGTGTTTGGCGTTCCTCTAATTAAGAGTCATATTTAGGTAGGCGTTGTCACAGTGTTCGTTGTGGGTGATTGTCTCCTGTGTCAGTGTTTGTCGCACCATACGGGACTGTTACGGTTTGTTCATTTCATGTAGGCTATTTTTCCCTGTTCGTGCGTTCTCGTGTTTATGTATGTTCGTCGTTTTGTTATTTTGTAAATTTGAAAGTGTTTGTGTTTTCGTGTTGCCATCATCGTATTTATAATAAAGATGGCTTATTTCCCTCAAGCTGCATTTTGGTCTGAAGATCCTTCTCTCCTCACCTCGTCCGAGGATGAGGAGAGCGTCACCCGCTACAGAATCACCCACCAACACGCTAAGACCAAGCGGCAAGGGAAAACGAAACGGAGTAAGGGACAGGAGAGAAAGGAGCAATGGACATGGGACGATGTTTTGGATGGAAAGGGTTGCTACACTTGGGAGGAGATCCTGGCTGGGAGGGATCGCCTCCCATGGGAACAGGTGGAGGCATTGAGGAGAGCAGAGGCTACCTGGGAGAGGAACCGGAGCTATGAGGGAACGCGTCTGGCACGGAAGCCAAAAAAGCCCGTGAGTAATTCCCAAAAATTTCTTGGGGGGGGGCTAGGAGATAGTGGGCCAAGGGCAGGTAGGAGACCTGCGCCCACTTCCCAGGCTTACCGTGGAGAGCGGGAGTACGGGCAGGCGCCGTGTTACGCAGTAGAGCGCACGGTGTCTCCTGTACGAGTGCATAGCCCAGTGCGGGTTATTCCACCTCCCCGCACTGGTAGGGCTAGATTGAGTATTGAGCCAGGTGTCATGAGGCCGGCTCAACGCGTCTGGTCTCCAGTGCGTCTCCTCGGGCCGGCATACATGGCACCTGCCTTACGCATGGTTTCCCCGGTTCGCCTACATAGCCCGGTGCGGGTTATTCCACCTCCCCGCACTGGTCGGGCAACCGGGAGTATTCAACCAGGTAAGGTTGGGCAAGCTCAATGCTCAAGAGTGCCAGTACGCCTCCACGGTCCGGTATTTCCGGCACCACCTCCCCGCCCCAGCCTAGTACCTACAGTGTCTACACTACGCACTAGGCTACCAGTGCGTATCCTGAGCCCTGTTCCTCCTCCACGCACTCTCCCTGTAGTGCGTGTATCTAGCCCGGTGCCTCCAGTTCCGGCCCCACGCACTAAGCTACCAGTGCGTCTCCAGAGCCCTGAACCCACTGTATCTTCTCCCCCTACTAATCCTGATGTGCTTGTCCTCAGCCCGGTGTCACCAGTGCCGGTACCACGCATCAGGGATAGAGTAGGCTTTGAGAATACAGTGTGCCCTGTTCCTGCTCCCCGCACTAGTAGGAAGGTGCTTATCATTAGCACGGTGCCTCCAGTTCCGGCACCACGCACCAGGTCTACAGTGCGCCGTATCCGGCCAGAGCCATCCGTCTCACCAGCGCCATCTGAGCCATCCGTCTCCCCAGCGCCATCTGAGCCATCCGTCTCCCCAGCGCCATCTGAGCCATCCGTCTCCCCAGCGCCATCTGAGCCATCCGTCTCCCCAGCGCCATCTGAGCCATCCGTCTCCCCAGCGCCATCTGAGCCATCCGTCTGCCAGGAGCCTGCAAAGCCGCCCGTCTGCCATGAGCCTGCAAAGCCGCCCGTCTGCCATGAGCCTACAGAGCCATCCGCCAGACAGGAGCCGCTAGAGCCGTCAGCCAGACAGGATCTGCCAGAGCCGCCAACTAGACAGGATCTGCCAGAGCCGCCAACCAGACAGGATCTGCCAGAGCCGCCAACCAGACAGGATCTGCCAGAGCCGCCAACCAGACAGGATCTGCCAGAGCCGCCAACCAGACAGGATCTGCCAGAGCCGCCAACCAGACAGGATCTGCCAGAGCCGCCAACCAGACAGGATCTGCCAGAGCCGCCAACCAGACAGGATCTGCCAGAGCCGCCAACCAGACAGGATCTGCCAGAGCCGCCAACCAGACAGGATCTGCCAGAGCCGTCAGAGAGCCATGAGCAGCCAGAGCCGTCAGAGAGCCATGAGCAGCCAGAGCCGTCAGAGAGCCATGAGCAGCCAGAGCCGTCAGAGAGCCATGAGCAGCCAGAGCCGTTAGAGAGCCATGAGCAGCCAGAGCCGTCAGAGAGCCATGAGCGTCGAGAGCCGTCAGCCTGCCATGAGCGTCGAGAGCCGTCAGCCTGCCATGAGCGTCGAGAGCCGTCAGCCTGCCATGAGCGTCGAGAGCCGTCAGTATGCCATGAGCGTCGAGAGCCGTCAGCCTGCCATGAGCGTCGAGAGCCGTCAGCCTGCCATGAGCGTCGAGAGCCGTCAGCCTGCCATGAGCGTCGAGAGCCGTCAGCCTGCCATGAGCGTCGAGAGCCGTCAGCCTGCCATGAGCGTCGAGAGCCGTCAGCCTGCCATGAGCGTCGAGAGCCGTCAGCCAGCCATGAGCATCGAGAGTCGTCAGTCAGCCATGAGCTGCCCTTCAGCCTGAAAAGGCTAGATACCCAGAACTGCCCATCAGTCCAGAGCTGTCTCTCTGTCCGGAGCTGCCTTTCAGTCCGGAGTTGCCCCTCTATCCTGATCTCCCTCTCTATCTTTATCTACCTCTATAGTCTTATCTATCCCTCTGTCTTGGTTTATCTCTCTGTCCCGGTATTGTCATTATTAGATTTGTTATTAGGAGGATTTTGTGGGGGAAGTAAGAGGGTGGACATTCTTGAAGGGAGGGGGCTAGGATGGATTATGGTGGGGTGGGAACCGCGCCCGGAGCCTGAGCCACCACCGTGGTTAGATGCCCACCCAGACCCTCCCCTAGACTTTGTGCTGGTGCGTCCGGAGTTCGCACCTTGTGGGGGGGGTACTGTCACGTTCCTGACCTATTTCTGTTAGTTTTTGTGTGTTAGTTGGTCAGGACGTGAGGTTGGGTGGGCATTCTATGTTTTCTGTTTCTGTGTTGGTTTTGGGTTACCTGGTATGGCTCTTAATTAGAGGCAGGTGTTTGGCGTTCCTCTAATTAAGAGTCATATTTAGGTAGGCGTTGTCACAGTGTTCGTTGTGGGTGATTGTCTCCTGTGTCAGTGTTTGTCGCACCATACGGGACTGTTACGGTTTGTTCATTTCATGTAGGCTATTTTTCCCTGTTCGTGCGTTCTCGTGTTTATGTATGTTCGTCGTTTTGTTATTTTGTAAATTTGAAAGTGTTTGTGTTTTCGTGTTGCCATCATCGTATTTATAATAAAGATGGCTTATTTCCCTCAAGCTGCATTTTGGTCTGAAGATCCTTCTCTCCTCACCTCGTCCGAGGATGAGGAGAGCGTCACCCGTTACAATTCCAGTGTTTTTCTTTATTTTTTAAACTATTTTATACATTGTAGAATAATAGTGAAGACATCAAAACTATGAAATAACACATATGGAATCATGCAGAAACCCAAAAAGTGTTAAACAAATCAAAATATATTTTATATTTGAGATTCTTCAAAGTAGTCACCCTTTGCCTTGATGACAGCTTTGCCTTGATGACACTTGGTCCCTTTCCCCATCAGAACTTAGCCTACTGTTTTGACTTGGTGGTGCACATAGTTTATAGTCTGTTTTAGAGAAATGTCGTCATCGAATATTGTAGGAGCTTTCATTGTCTGTTTATATGCCCCATTTATTTATTCTACGGTTCTGACTTGGTATACAGGGAGAATACTGTAAGAACAGCCCATTTTCTGAGTTCTGTCGCTGTACATTTCAAAAGTGCTGAACAAATAGTTATATTGACTATGTCCGTCCTAGCTCGCTCATTAATGTCTTAATCAAAATTACGGATTGCCTCTTATCAGCTCGTCGTCCCCTTATGCCATAGTTTGTACATCTCAATTGTCAGTAAAAACCACATTAGTTTAAGCAAGTCAGCCATATCAGGTATGTATTTTTAAAAGGCAGTAAATGAGGCTGAATGAACTGTTTCGCTGCCAGACAAGGCTCCGCTGATAGCCAGGTATAACGGTGGTACTGCTGTTGGGACTGCTGCTGGGACAGCTTCACGTAGGCCCTAACAGTTTGTGGGCACCATTATAGTCCAATTAATGTATTGTTTAGTGTTGTGTAGTGGCTTTGCTGGCATGCATCGAAAAACATTTTGGTTGAGTTTGCCCCAACAAGATTTACATAATAAAATCGCCACTGAACCTGTGACACTTCAGTATTATAATTGTTTAAGATGTAGACGCAGGCTATTTACTTTCCAGATATCATTTGCATATTGGTCCCTGATTTATAGTGTTTGTATTATGCCATCACAAGTTGTGGTGGTGGTGTGATCGTCAACTCAACAGCTGTTTCCCATGATGCACAGTGGCAGTCGTCCAAATCAATTATTCCACTTCCACCCTCAATTCTGTATCACTCATCAGACGTGTGAAAAGGTATCAACCTCACTCTGCTGTCCTGTTACCTCCAGATGCATCACACACCACATGGACTGTGGGACACAGCCTGGATGAGTCACACAAATGGCACCCTTTTCCTTAGTTAGTGCTTATATAGCCTGATAGGCCCTGGTCAAAAGTAGTGTACTATAAAGGGAAAAGGGTGCCATTTGGGATACAGATTCCTGTCTGTCTGGAAGGAAGTTGCATCCGCCTCCTGTTGTCTGTATGGGACCTTGGTGTTGTACTCTAACACCCCCACAGCAGACAGTGTGGTTAAATACCTTCTTACACCAATTTCCCCTCTGAAAATAACACATCTTCAGAAACCTACAATCAGAAAGTTAATTTTTATCTCCATTCCTACTTATTGGTATGTATAAATACCTCTACTACCTAACTATACCTCTACTACCTAACTATACCTCTACTACCTAACTATACCTCTACCTACCTAACTATACCTCTACTACCTACCTAACTATACCTCTACTACCTACCTAACTATACCTCTACTACCTAACTATACCTCTACCTACCTAACTATACCTCTACTACCTACCTAACTATACCTCTACTACCTAACTATACCTCTACTACCTAACTATACCTCTACTACCTAACTATACCTCTACCTACCTAACTATACCTCTACTACCTACCTAACTATACCTCTACTACCTAACTATACCTCTACTACCTAACTATACCTCTACCTACCTAACTATACCTCTACCTACCTAACTATACCTCTACCTACCTAACTATACCTCTACCTACCTAACTATACCTCTACCTACCTAACTATACCTCTACCTACCTAACTATACCTCTACTACCTAACTTTACCTCTACTACCTATCTATACCTCTACCTACCTACCTAACTATACCTCTACTACCTAACTATACCTCTACCTACCTAACTATACCTCTACCTGCCTAACTATACCTCTACCTGCCTAACTATACCTCTACTACCTAACTATACCTCTACCTGCCTAACTATACCTCTACCTACCTAACTATACCTCTACCTACCTAACTATACCTCTACCTACCTAACTATACCTCTACTACCTAAATAGACCTCTACCTACCTAACTATACCTCTACCTGCCTAACTATACCTCTACCTGCCTAACTATACCTCTACCTACCTAACTATACATCTACCTACCTAACTATACCTCTCCCTACCTAACTATACCTCTACTACCTACCTAACTATACCTCTACCTACCTAACTATACCTCTACTACCTAACTATACCTCTACTACCTACCTAACTATACCTCTACTACCTACCTAACTATACCTCTACCTACCTAACTATACCTCTACTACCTACCTAACTATACCTCTACCTACCTAACTATACCTCTACTACCTAACTATACCTCTACCTGCCTAACTATACCTCTACTACTTGCCTAACTATACCTCTACCTACCTAACTATACCTATACCTATACCTACCTAACTAACTATACCTCTACTACCTACCTAACTATACCTCTACCTACCTAACTAACTATACCTCTACTACCTACCTAACTATACCTCTACCTACCTAACTATACCTCTACTACCTAACTATACCTCTACCTACCTAACTATACCTCTACTACCTAACTATACCTCTACTACCTAACTATACCTCTACTACCTACCTAACTATACCTCTACTACCTACCTAACTATACCTCTACTACCTAACTATACCTCTACCTACCTAACTATACCTCTACTACCTAACTATACCTCTACCTACCTAACTATACCTCTACTACCTAACTATACCTCTACCTGCCTAACTATACCTCTACTACCTAACTATACCTCTACCCACCTAACTATACCTCTACTACCTAACTATACCTCTACCTACCTAACTATACCTCTACTACCTACCTAACTATACCTCTACTACCTAACTATACCTCTACTACCTACCTAACTATACCTCTACTACCTAACTATACCTCTACCTGCCTAACTATACCTCTACTACCTAACTATACCTCTACCTACCTAACTATACCTCTACCTACCTAACTATACCTCTACTACCTACCTAACTATACCTCTACTACCTAACTATACCTCTACTACCTACCTAACTATACCTCTACTACCTACCTAACTATACCTCTACCTGCCTAACTATACCTCTACCTACCTAACTATACCTCTACTACCTAACTATACCTCTACCTACCTAACTATACCTCTACCTACCTAACTATACCTCTACCTACCTAACTAACTATACCTCTACTACCTACCTAACTATACCTCTACTACCTAACTATACCTCTACTACCTAACTATACTTCTACCTACCTAACTATACCTCTACCTACCTAACTATACCTCTACTACCTAACTATACCTCTACCTACCTAACTATACCTCTACCTGCCTAACTATACCTCTCCCTACCTAACTATACCTCTACCTACCTAACTATACCTCTACTACCTAACTATACCTCTACCTACCTAACTATACCTCTACCTGCCTAACTATACCTCTACCTACCTAACTATACCTCTACCTGGCTAACTATACCTCTACCTGCCTATCTAAACCTTCACCTGCATACTGTAGATGTGGGTGGTGTATAATGAAGAAAGAAATATAACTTTTAACTATTTCTGAAACTTTCTTCTGATTGGCTTTAGAGCTGAAACCAGTCTATTGTCTCTCCCACCGTCACACCTGGCGCTGCTCTGGAGGTGAGATTTTCGCCACCTCAGGTGTGGAGAAATTGTCGCTTCTTTTCTGTCACCCCCCCTTTTTCCAAAACAACACAAGTGTGCTGTATAACAACCGATACAAACAAACTGTGAATTACAACAAGAAGAACTGAAGTTTGGTAGAAAAGAGAAAGTTATTTTAACATTCATGGATGTGTGACTGTTTCCTAAAATGGACACCGTACATCTGAAATGTTGTATTATAAGGAACAGGATACATTCTGTGTAGTCAGGCTTGTATTTCTTTATTGTCATTCTCTTCTACCTAGACAGGGGAAGAGCCGTGACAAGAAATCCTGTGGCCTCTCTGACACATCTATCTTGGGGAACCTGTCGTAAGGTGGGGAGGTCGACCGGGAGAGCACCCTGGAGCAGACCGGGAGTCTCAGAGTCCTTCTCTCCCCGCTGGCCTCTCCTGAGTCCAACCTGTAGCGGAGACGCCTCAGTCTGGAAAGGAAGGAGGACCTGAAAGAGACCCTTCTCCCCCTCCCTTGGGATTGGGAATGTTGAAACGGGAACATTTGGAATTTACTGGAAGTCTGAGTCCCGATGGTGCTCCCTGCTGTAGATGTCTCCTCCAGGGGAACCTGACGGGAGCTGTGTCCTCGTCCTGGGTCCAGCAGATACTCCCTGGCCTCCTGGCCATCCTCCAGGTCTCCAGTCTCAGAAGTGAGGATGGATGCAGGGAAATAGGATACTGGTCTGATGTTATTGCTGCACTCTGGGTTGGGTAGATGGAAGGGAAAGAGAGAAGGTGGGAAAGAGAGTTTTCCACTTGTCTATTGTCTGGATGTAATTCTGGTGATCTCTCTGTTTTCTGTCCTCCACCAGAGCTCAATGCTTTAATGCAAAACACACTACACTACTGTCCCTCCTCATCAAATGATATGAAAGTATACAATTACAGAAGTGATCAAGCAAATCTATTTTTACAAACATTTTTTTGACTGACAAATACTTTCTAAGAGACAAAACCATACAAAGACATCATACCAGCTGTAGTGATGCTGACGCAGTCTGGGCTGTCTGCTGGTACAGATGGTGGTGGAACTGAGTCCAGCACTTCAGAATTCTCCTCTCCACAAGATGGATGGTTTGGCTCCCAATGCTTTACCACCGGCTGCACACACAATGGACACAGTACTCAACACACCAACCCCAACACAATGGAGAGGGCCAGTCACTCACTACTCAACACACAAACCCCCAACACCATTCTATTCTATTCTAGAACTGCCGTCATGTTCCTGTCTTAAAGGACTGACCTGAACAGAAGGTGGTAAGCAGTGTGTGTCACTCTCCCAGCTGATGTGGCTCTTGGTGCAGATGGAGGAGGAGGGTTGGAAGTGGGATTGGGAGTGAGGCTGGGTGAGGGAGTGGGAGGGAAGGTTGGAGGGCTGGGAGAGGCTTGTGGAGTGGGAGAGAATGGTGCAGGGTTGGGAGTGGGAGAGGGAGAGGGATTTGGTCTGGGTGAGGGGTTGGAAGTAGGTCTGGGTGAAAGGTTGGGAATGGGTCTGGGTGACAGGTTGGGAGTAGGTCTGGGTGACAGGTTGGGAGTGGGTCTGGGTGACAGGTTGGGAGTGGGATGGAAGGCAGCTACGCTCTGTGTACAGCCTGAAAGACACTTCCACATGTCCGCGCTTCTTTAGCTTCTTCCTCGGCTCAGAATTGAGGACAAACCACCTGCAGAAGAAAACACAATACGTGTTTCTTGCTCTTCTTTTGTGAGTAGTTCACAGATCACAGCTTTAAACGTATGTTTTGAATGAGCTATAGAGATATCATCTCTACAGCATACAGTATGCCACCAGATTGGGTACATCATATACATTACATCCTGTACATTACATTTGATATATTACTGGTCCTCTGTAGCTCACTACGTAGAGCATGGCTCTTGCAACACCAGGATAGTGGGTTCGATTACCGGGTCCACCCATATGTAAAAAATGTATTCACGCATGACTGTTTATTGCTTTGGATAAAAGGTATATATTTACATTACATCAGTTGAAATCAGTTTTTCTCAACTCACTCTTTGTCCCCGTCCTTCTTCTTGACAACATCCTCCAGCCTGAAGCTCACAGTACCCAGGAACTTATCAGGCAGGGCCAGTATGGAGCGTCGGTGGTGGATAGTCAGGGTCAGGGCAGCGGCGGTGGCATCCCGGGGGGCCGAGGAGGGCAGGGGGAAGGTGAGCTCACAGTTCCAGTGGGGGGTCAGGGTATCGTGGATGACAGGGGTGGTGATTCTCCTCTGCCCCAGCTGGAGGATAGCGTAAGGGTTGCTGCCCCCATGAAAGGTCTTAGCTCTGAGGCCAGTGGCCCTCAACACAGTCACAGCCAGGTGGGAGGGGGGACCTTCACTGTACACTGAAGTCACTGCCAGACTGGCCTGTGCTCTGCTACCCTCACTCTCCACCACAGGACCTGATGACATCCTGCAGGGGATGAGGGTTAGAGTTAGGGTCAGGAATCCTACTGTATGTACAGTATCTTATAACTCATCATTCCAAATTGTGAATCAATCTGTGTTATTATTATTCTGTCTCGTCTTAGTTCTGTTTTCATTCCTGTGTTTGCCTCCCCCATCAGCCGATGCTGAATGACTCCGGAACTATAATTATCAGTAATTATCAGGAGTTAGTGATGTCATAATGGATGTTCTTAAGAAGGAAGATTCTCCATGGTTCTACCTGAGGTCTAATATTCTGTCTTCATTGAGTAATAGGAATATTAATAGCTTTCTGTTCTCATACACACCATCCCAAGACTGATATATTTTTGATCCATAGATAACAATCTCCAGCTCTTGTGAGTTTTGGTTAACCAGTTGCCACAACATTGTCTTGAACAACCTCTGAAAACATCACTTCAAAATCACCTGCTGATTGAAATATGATTTCAGGAATTAGGTTGTAACTTGTAAACAGTAATTAGTCATACCAGTTTCATGTCCATCTGTCTCTTAACTAAATGGTGTAGCCACAAAAAGAAAGTTAAACCTCACACTGCATCACACGAATACACTAATTAGTTGCTAGTGAAGCTGTTGAAAGAACGAGGCATTTTGGATATAACAGACGGGATACAGCAGAAAACCTTCCATCCTGTTTCACATTGTTTGGAAACCTACAGTAGATTTGATAATAGTTCACTGGTTGTGTTTATGTGTTAATAAACACCTCGGCTGGCCAGGCACTGCAATATTGCATACCTGATGCCCTTCCCAATCCTCCCGTTTATAAATGTGTCTTTGTCAGTGTGATCTTATAGTAGTAGTAGGCTCTGTATGTGTGACAAAATCCCCCCACCCCTCCCCTCCCCTCCTGTCCCAGTCCTAATCTTGGAGCAGAACCCTGCCAAGCCATTTAAACCGGAAGAACACTGGTCTGTTGTGGTTGGATGACGCTCAATGATCAAATCTCAGACCGACATAGTAAGAAGGAAAAAGCAAAATGAGCGTTTAGGCGCCAGTGTGAATTGCCTTTCGCACCAGACAGATTTTCGTCTCCCCATTATGGTTCCAGCTAGCGTTCTTAGTGCTGTGCGTTGTGTGGATTGCACATGCTCCCCCCTGTCTAATGAGGCAGCATTAGCCAGAGAGAAGCAGTAATTAGACCAAGCGTCAGAGACGAGGAGTCAGGGACAGATGGCATGCAAAGACAAGTCTCTCTCTACCCTTTCTCCTCAGACTTCTTGTCCCACTCTCAGAAGGGAGACAGACGTGTCACTTGTCATTCTAACCTGCAGTTTGTCATCTGTTGATGGTAATGTAAGGGTGTACGATGAGATGGTATGTGAGTAATTACTCGCTTGTCTTGTCTGTATTTTTATATGCTTAGCCTGTTCAAGAAAACTGCGGTATGTGTAAAGTATAGGCCTGCTGTTTGTACATTAGGGTGCAGTCTGGAAATGCAACATTTCTAGCTGTAGTGAGGTGTTGATTGGCAGCGATCAATCATGAATTTTGAGAATACATTTTCCAGTAGCTAAACACATTTCTCTCTCAGGTGTTATTGACACTGATTCCTAATGAACAAAAAGTATCAGTCTGTGATTCAGGTTTCTTCACCAGTTCAGTTGAGGGAAGTCTCCGTTAATAACACATGCTCTGTGACAGCTCTACTGAATCCTGTTAGAAGTCTCTAGTTTTGACTGTACATAATGAGCCAACCCGGGATCTGCCCTGCGTCCCAAAATGGCACCCAATTCATAGGGTCCTGGTCAAAATAAGTGCACTATGTAGGGAATAGGGTGCCATTTGGGACACATCCCGGGACACTTCAACGTGTGTTTTATTAGTGCATTGTTTATGGTAATTTATTGTTCATGTATTGAAATATTGCAACGTGTTCTGAGTTCGCCCCGTAGCACATTGAGTTAATTAGACTGTTCAGAATTGTGTTGGCGGAAAAAAATAGAAGAAGTGAGTGGAATGTTGTTGACAGCCAATCAACATCTCACTTCTCTACAGAACAGTGTAAATACTATGACAAATGAATGTATGACAAAATATTGCAAGCCATGCATGTTGATTGCATCATTATCATATAATTGCGGATTCATGGGAATCACACCAATAACAAAACTACTTGAACTTCCGTAGAAGACATTTACTTTATTCAATAAAACTGTTTGTACTGATGATACAAAGGTCATATCAATGTCTAATGTAAAGAGCTGTATATAACTAGAATAAATCTAACCCTAGCTTCATGTCACCTAATAATCCCCAGTTTTCAATTGGCTCATTCCTCCCCCTCCTCTCCCCTGTAACTATTCCCCAGGTCGTTGCTGTAAATGAGAATGTGTTCTCAGTCAACTTACCTGGTAAAATAACGGATAAATAAAAATAAATACAAAAATGTCCAAACACCGGCTCAACCCAAACCCTAGACATTACCCTAACACCAACCTTAACCCTAGACATTACCCTAACACCAACCCAAACCCTAGCCAATACCCTAACACCAACCTTAACCCTAGCCATTAACCTAACACCAACCTTAACCCTAGACATTACCCTAACACCAACCTTAACCCTAGACATTACCCTAACACCAACCCAAACCCTAGCCAATACCCTAACACCAACCTTAACCCTAGCCATTAACCTAACACCAACCTTAACCCTAGACATTACCCTAACACCAACCTTAACCCTAGACATTACCCTAACACCAACCTTAACCCTAGCCATTAACCTAACACCAACCTTAACCCTAGACATTACCCTAACACCAACCTTAACCCTAGCCATTACCCTAACACCAACCTTAACCCTAGACATTACCCTAACACCAACCTTAACCCTAGACATTACCCTAACACCAATCTTAACCCTAGACATTACCCTAACACCAACCTTAACCCTAGACATTACCCTAACACCAACCTTAACCACAGACATTACCCTAACACCAACCTTAACCCTAGCCATTACCCTAACACCAACCTTAACCCTAGACATTACCCTAACACCAACCTTAACCCTAGCCATTACCCTAACACCAACCTTAACCCTAGACATTACCCTAACACCAACCTTAACCCTAGACATTACCCTAACACCAATCTTAACCCTAGACATTACCCTAACACCAACCTTAACCCTAGACATTACCCTAACACCAACCTTAACCACAGACATTACCCTAACACCAACCTTAACCCTAGACATTACCCTAACACCAACCTTAACCACAGACATTACCCTAACACCAACCTTAACCACAGACATTACCCTAACACCAACCTTAACCACAGACATTACCCTAACCCCAACCCTAACCCTGAGACTAAAACTGTAATAAGTTAATTGTTTATGTGGAATTCTGATAGATACAATTGAAGTTGGAAGTTTACATACACCTCAGCCAAATACATTTAAACATTCCTGACATTTAATCCGAGTAAACATTACCTGTCTTAGGTCAGTTAGGATCACCACTTTATTTTAAGAATGTGAAATGTCAGAATAATAGTAGAGAGAATGATTAATTTCAGCTTTTATTTCTTTCATTACATTCCCAGTGGGTCAGAAGTTTACACACACACTCAATTAGTATTTGGTAGCATTGCCTTTAAATTGTTTAACTTGGATCAAACGTTTCAGGTAGTCTTCCATAAGCTTCCAACAATAAGTTAGGTGAATTTTGGCCCATTCCTCCTGACAGAGCTGGTGTAACTGAGTCAGGTTTGTAGGCCTCCTTGCTCACACATGCTTTTTCAGTTCTGCCCACAAATGTTCTATGGGATTGAGGTCAGGGCTTTGTTATGGCCACTCCAATACACTGACTTTGTTGTCCTTAATCCATTTTGACACAACTTTGGAAGTATGCTTGGGGTGATTGTCCATTTGGAAGACCCATTTGCGACCAACCTTTATTTCCTGACTGATATCTTGAGATGTTGCTTCAATATATCCACATAATTTCCCCTCCTCATTATGCCATCTATTTTGTGAAGTGCACCAGTCCCACCTGCAGCAAAGCACCCCCACAACATGATGCTGCCACCCCCGTGCTTCACGGTTGGGATGGTGTTCTTCGGCTTGCAAGCCTCCCCCTTCTTCCTCCAATCATAACGATGGTCATTATGGCCAAACAGTTCTATTTTTGTTTCATCAGACCAGAGGACATTTCTACAAAAAGTACGATCTTTGTCCCCATGTGCAGTTGCAAACCGTAGTCTGGCTTTTTATGGCAATTTTGGAGCAGTGGCTTCTTCCTTGCTGAGCAGCCTTTCAAGTTATGTCGATATAGGAATAGATACTTTTGTACCTGTTTCCTCCAGCATCTTCACAAGGTCCTTTGCTGTTGTTCTGGGATTGATTTGCACTTTTCTCACCAAGTACGTTCATCTCTAGGAGACAGAACACGTCTTCTTCCTGAGTGGTATGACGGCTGCGTGGTCCGATGGTTTTTATACTTGTGTACTATTGTTTGTACAGATGAACGTGGTACCTTCAGGCATTTGGAAATTGCTCCCAAGGATGAACCAGACTTGTGGATGTCTACATTTTTCTTTCTGAAGTCTTGGCTGATTTCTATTGATTTACCCATGATGTCAAGCAAAGAGGCACTGTGCTTGATGGTAGGCCTTGAAATACATCCACAGGTACACCTCCAGTTGACTCAAATGATGTCAATTAGCCTATCAGAAGCTTCTAAAGCCATGGCATCATTTTCTGGAATTTTCCAAGCTGTTTTAAGGCACAGTCAACTTAGTGTTTGTAAACTTCTGACCCACTGGATATGTGATAAGTGAAATAATCTGTCTATAAACAATTGTTGGAAAAATGAATTAGAGTAATTAAGTAGATGTCCTAACCGACTGGCCAAAACTATAGTTTGTTAACAAGAAATGTGTGTAGTGGTTGAAAAACGAGTTTGAATCACTCCAACCTAAGTGTATGGGAACTTCCGACTTCAACTGTACATAGCTCATGCACCGGGTCCCCCTAGCTGTCCTTGTCTCAGGGGTGAACCTGGTCCTCCTAGCTGTCCCTGTCTCAGGGGTGAACCTGGTCCTCCTAGCTGTCCCTGTCTCAGGGGTGAACCTGGTCCTCCTAGCTGTCCCTGTCTCAGGGGTGAACCTGGTCCTCCTAGCTGTCCCTGTCTCAGGGGTGAACCTGGTCCTCCTAGCTGTCCCTGTCTCAGGGGTGAACCTGGTCCTCCTAGCTGTCCCTGTCTCAGGGGTGAACCTGGTCCTCCTAGCTGTCCCTGTCTCAGGGGTGAACCTGGTCCTCCTAGCTGTCCCTGTCTCAGGGGTGAACCTGGTCCTCCTAGCTGTCCCTGTCTCAGGGGTGCTGGATGGAGGGTTTTCAGAAGACATCCATGGGTTCTCACACAATCACAGCACACCTTAACAGGAAGACTTTAGGGATTCTCTCACACACACACACACACACACACACACACACACACACACACACACACACACACACACACACACACACACACACACACACACACACACACACACACACACACACACACACACACACACACACACACACACACACACACACACACACACACACACACACACACACACACACACACACACACACACACACATCTCTCCAGCCTCCAACAGCACCTAAATGAAGGAGCAGTTCACACTGCAGCACACTCCCTCCATTTCGCACCTTGACTGAAGCCTTCTGAATCAGCACACTGAGGATTCAATGATCCCTGTGCGTGTGTGTGTGTGTTTAATTGTCCCTCCCTTAATCCCCTCCGGAGAGGCCTTCCAGATCCTGACAGCCTTTCTTTCTTTGGCTTTCTAGTGTTGCATTTTTTCTTCCCTCTTTGTCACTGCTCCTCCACCCTCCCTCCCTCCCTCCCTCCCTCCCTCCCTCCCTCCCTCCCTCCCTCCCTCCCTCCCTCCCTCCCTCCCTCCCTCCCTCCCTCCCTCCCTCCCTCCCTCCCTCCCTCCCTCCCTCCCTCCCTCGCTCCCTCCCTCCCTCCCTCCCTCCCTCTCTCCGTCCGTCCGTGAGCAGTTCAGTCAAATTCTTATAGTCTACATATCCTTATAGTCAACATATATTTATAGTCTACATATTCTTATAGTCTACATATACTTATAGACTACTTATTATTTTATCCTTCATTCAATATCAATGTAGATTATATAAGGGACAATCCATGCCTTAAATTATGGAGATCTTTACATTTTTCAGTTAAGTGTCTGCACCTGCTGTCCTTTCAAATTCAAATCCAAATGTTTCAGGTGGGGATTTAGGTTCCTGCAAGGACCCCCACCAACATTTACAGTAAGGGTCGTGATTCACTGCAAGGGTTGGGGAACTCAGTAACAGTCCCATGTAGCTCAGTTTGTAGAGGATGGTGCTTGCAGCGCCAGAGTTGTGGGTCTGATTCCCACGGGGAACCAGTATTAAAAACATGATTAAAATGTATGCAGTCGCTCTGGATAAGAGAGTCGGCTAAATGATGTAGACTATAAGAATATGTAGACTATGAGAATATGTAGACTATAAGAATATGTAGACTATAAGAATATGTGGACTATAAGAATATGAAGACTATGAGAATATGTGGACTATAGGAATATCTTGAAGGCTATAAGAATATGTGGACTATAAGAATATGTAGACTATAAGAATATGTGGACTATAAGAATATGAAGACTATGAGAATATGTGGACTATAGGAATATCTTGAAGGCTATAAGAATATGTGGACTATAAGAATATGTAGACTATAAGAATATGTGGACTATAAGAATATGAAGACTATGAGAATATGTGGACTATAGGAATATCTTGAAGGCTATAAGAACATGTAGACTATAAGAATATGTGGACTATAAGAATATGTGGACTATAAGTGTCACGTTCTGACCCTAGTTATTGTGTTAATCCTTTGTTTTGTTGGTCAGGACGTGAGCTGGGTGGGCATTCTATGTGTTGTGTTTCTATGTTGGGTTTAATGTGTTGCCTGATATGGTTCTCAATTAGAGGCAGGTGTTTGACGTTTCCTCTGATTGAGAACCATATTTAAGGTAGGCTGTTCTCACTGTTTGTTGGTGGGTGATTGTCGCTGTGTCTGTGTTTTGTTGCACCACACGGTACTGTCTCGTTCGTTCATTCGTTTTTCCTGTTCGTGCGTTCTTCGTTTTATGTAGTTCTCATGTTCAGGTCTGTTTAGTTCGTTTTGTTATTTTGTATTTCTAAAGTGTGCTTCGTCATCATTATTCTTTTCTCTATTAAATTCATTATGTATTCATCACCCGCTGCGCCTTGGTCCGCTCATTCACTACAAGACGACCGTTACAATAAGAATATGTAGACTATAAGAATATGCAGACTATAAGAATATGCAGACTATAAGAATATGTAGACTATAAGAATATGTTGAAGGCTATAATATTATGTAGACTATAAGAATATGTTGAAGGCTATAATATTATGTAGACTATAAGAATATGTTGAAGGCTATAATATTATGTAGACTATAAGAATATGTTGAAGGCTATAATATTATGTAGACTATAAGAATATGTTGAAGGCTATAATATTATGTAGACTATAAGAATATGTTGAAGGCTATAATATTATGTAGACTATAAGAATATGTTGAAGGCTATAATATTATGTAGACTATAAGAATATGTTGAAGGCTATAATATTATGTAGACTATAAGAATATGTTGAAGGCTATAAGAATATGTTGAAGGCAAGCTGTATTGGGTGCAGATGACTGATGTGCTCGCTCTTTTGTCTTTATTTTATTTTTATTTTTATTTATTTAACCTTTATTTAACTAGGCAAGTCAGTTAAGAACAAAGGTGTACAGACGAGGAGGCATACAAAGGTATGTCAATGGGTATGTTTGTAAGGATCGACGCTGGTAGACGAGAAGCAGGTACAGGGTACATTTAACACTCGAGCGCCAGAGATGGCGAGCCGGAGCAGGCGTGTTATGCAGATCACATGTACCATCCTCCCTTACCTCTTCAATGAATATCCCATAGGCCTCTACAATATGGACGAGGTATGTATAATTTTCATTCAGATTTACCACAAGAAACAAGGTATGAATACTGTCATGTGCATGTTTTTTTTAAACATCTGTATAATAAAAAAAAAAAAATTGTGATTCATAGACTTCACCCTCCCTACACCTCTGATGAATATAACATGAAACCTGTTCTATCACCGTGCACTGCAAAATCATTCTGGCTATGGATACGGAAAACAACACATTAACATCAGCACGCCAGAGGATAGATTTGGGGCTCTGTTGGAAGTTTAACTCATATGTTGATGTTTTTATTCTGCTTTGTCACTAAAATCATAATAAACAGTGACAACTAAAATATTGTGTTATTGTTGTTATAGTTGTTATAGTTGTTATAGTTGTTATAGTTGTTATAGTTGTTATTGTTGTTTTAGTTGTTATAGTTGTTATAGTTGTTATAGTTGTTATTGTTGTTATTGTTGTTTTAGTTATGGTTGTTGTTATAGTTGTTATAGTTGTTATGGTTGTTATGGTTGTTATTGTTGTTATTGTTGTTATTGTTGTTATAGTTGTTATAGTTGTTATTGTTGTTTTAGTTGTTATAGTTGTTATAGTTGTTATAGTTGTTATTGTTGTTATTGTTGTTTTAGTTATGGTTGTTGTTATAGTTGTTATAGTTGTTATAGTTGTTATAGTTGTTATTGTTGTTTTGTTGTTATTGTTGTTATTGTTGTTTTGTTGTTATTGTTGTTATTGTTGTTATGGTTGTTATGGTTGTTGTTATTGTTGTTATTGTTGTTTTGTTGTTATTGTTATGGGTATTATTATTAATAATAATAATAGTCACTGACCTATTATTATTAATAATAATAATAGGGATGGAAAGGGGGGGGTAGTTCAAAAATGAACCCCAAAAGGTTCTTCAAAACGTTCTTCGATCAACTTATAGGGGTTCCCTCACAGTTTCAATTTGAAGAACCCTTAAAGGATACTCCAGGAATCTTTTCTTTTTAGAAGTGTACACGCTTCAGCACTCGGTGGTCTCGTTCTGTGAGCTTGTGTGGCCTACCACTTCGCAGCTGAGCCATTGTTGCTCCTAGACATTTCCACAATAACAGCACTTACAGTTGACCGGGGCAGCTTTAGCAGGGCGGAAATTTGATGACCTGACTTGTTGGATAGGTGGCATCCTATGATGGTGCCACGTTGAAAGTCACTGACCTCTTCAGTATTGGCCATTCTACTACCAATGTTTGTCTATGGAGATTGCATGGTTGTTTGCTCGATTGTCAGCAACGGGTGTGGCTGAAATAGCCTAATCCACTAATTTGAAGGTGTGTCCATATACTTTGGCCATGTTGTGTATGTGTACTTACGACTGTGGTGTGGCGGTACCAATACCAGTGTGTGATCATCAGCTCCTGGGACTGCAGGAGGTGTGTGTGTGTGTGGGTACCAGTGCCCACTACCCAGAGTGCCATGCGGCAGCAGGGCCTGCCCAGCCCGCTCAGCTTTGGCACCTCAGCTGCCAGCCAGGCCTGCTGATGAAGAGAATGTATGTGTGTTTGTGTGATGAAGAGAAGGTGTGTGTGTGTGTGTTTGTGTGATGAAGAGAAGGTGTGTGTGTCTGTGTGATGGAGAGAAGGTGTGGAGTGAGAGTTAGTATCTGATAATGAAGCTACCTTGTTGTCACCACAGATTATTCGCTCAGGGCCTTCCGTTGAAGGAGTCTGCCTGCTGCAGAGCACCAGCAAGCGCATGCACACACACTCACACACCAGTCTCCACCACGCCCCCCTCCACCACCCCGGGGCTTGGCACCTCTAGCAGGGACAGGAAGGTATTTGTACCATGCTCCCTTCAATCACCACCCAACGCCCAGATCCTGCTGTTCACTGCAAATAATAGTATTTTGCCTGATGACTGATTTGAGATTTTCCATTTTCCCCCATGTTTTTTCTTTCTACCTTTCTTCAGTGTTCCGTAGTGTCTCCAGTGTTCCGTAGTGTCCCCAGTGTTCCGTAGTGTCCCCAGTGTTCCGTAGTGTCCCCAGTGTTCCGTAGTGTCCCCAGTGTTCCGTAGTGTCCCCAGTGTTCCAATGTGTCCCCAGTGTTCCAATGTGTCCGTAGTGTTCCCAGTGTTCCGATGTGTTTCCCAGTGTTCCGTAGTGTCCCCAGTGTTCCGTAGTGTCCCCAGTGTTCCGATGTGTTCCCAGTGTCCCCAGTGTTCCGATGTGTTCCCAGTGTTCCGTTGTGTTCCGTAGTGTTCCCAGTGTTCCGTAGTGTACCCAGTGTTCCGTAGTGTTTCCCAGTGTTCCGTAGTGTACCCAGTGTTCTGTAGTGTCCCCAGTGTGCCGTAGTGTCCCCAGTGTTCCGTAGTGTACCCAGTGTTCCGATGTGTACCCAGTGTTTCGTTGTGTTCCCAGTGTTCCGTTGTGTTGCCAGTGTTCCGATGTGTTTCCCAGTGTTCCGATGTGTTCCCAGTGTTCCGTAGTGTTGCCAGTGTTCCGATGTGTTTCCCAGTGTTCCGTAGTGTTGCCAGTGTTCCAATGTGTTTCCCAGTGTTCCGATGTGTTTCCCAGTGTTCCATAGTGTTGCCAGTGTTCCGATGTGTTTCCCAGTGTTCCGTAGTGTTGCCAGTGTTCCAATGTGTTTCCCAGTGTTCCGATGTGTTTCCCAGTGTTCCGATGTGTTTCCCAGTGTTCAGTAGTGTTGCCAGTGTTTCAATGTGTTTCCCAGTGTTCCAATGTGTTTCCCAGTGTTCCAATGTGTTGCCAGTGTTCTGTAGTGTTGCCACTTTTCCAATGTGTTTCCCAGTGTTCCGATGTGTTTCCCAGTGTTCCGTAATATTGCCAGTGTTCTGTAGTGTTGCCAGTGTTCCGATGTGTTTCCCAGTGTTCCGATGTTTTGCCAGTGTTCCGATGTGTTTCCCAGTGTTCCGATATGTTTCCCAGTGTTCCGTAGTGTTGCCAGTGTTCCGTTGTGTTGCCAGTGTTCCGATGTGTTTCCCAGTGTTCCGATGTGTTTCCCAGTGTTCCGTAGTGTTGCCAGTGTTCCGATGTGTTTCCCAGTGTTCCGTAGTGTTGCCAGTGTTCCAATGTGTTTCCCAGTGTTCCGATGTGTTTCCCAGTGTTCCGATGTGTTTCCCAGTGTTCTGTAGTGTTCCCAGTGTTCCGTAGTGTTGCCAGTGTTCCAATGTGTTTCCCAGTGTTCCGATGTCTTTCCCAGTGTTCCGTAGAGTTGCCAGTGTTCTGTAGTGTTGCCAGTGTTCCGATGTGTTTCCCAGTGTTCCGATGTGTTTCCCAGTGTCCCGTAGTGTTGCCAGTGTTCCGATGTGTTTCTCAGTGTTCCGATGTATTTCCCAGTGTTCTGTAGTGTTGCCAGTGTTCTGATGTGTTTCCCAGTGTTCCAATGTGTTTCCTACTGTTCCGATGTGTTTCCCAGTGTTCCGATGTGTTTCCCAGTGTTCTGTAGTGTTGCCAGTGTTCTGTAGTGTTCCCAGTGTTCCGATGTGTTTCCCAGTGTTCCGATGTGTTTCCCAGTGTTCTGTAGTGTTCTCAGTGTTCCGATGTGTTTCCCAGTGTTCCGATGTGTTGCCAGTGTTGCCAGTGTTCCGTAGTGTTCCCAGTGTTCCGATGTGTTGCCAGTGTTCCGTAGTGTTCCCAGTGTTCCGATGTTTTTCCCAGTGTTCCGATGTGTTGCCAGTGTTCCGTAGTGTTGCCAGTGTTCCGTAGTGTTCCCAGTGTTCCGTAGTGTTGCCAGTGTTCCGTAGTGTTTCTCAGTGTTCCGATGTGTTTCCCAGTGTTCCGTAGTGTCCCCAGTGTTCCGTAGTGTCCTCAGTGTTCCGATGTGTTCCCAGTGTTCCGTTGTGTTCCGTAGTGTTCCCAGTGTTCCGTAGTTTACCCAGTGTTCCGTAGTGTTTCCCAGTGTTCCGTAGTGTTCCCAGTGTTCAGTAGTGTTCCCAGTGTTCAGTAGTGTACCCAGTGTTCCGTAGTGTACCCAGTGTTCCGTAGTGTCCCCTGTGTTCCGTAGTGTCCCCAGTGTTTCGTTGTGTTCCGTAGTGTACCCAGTGTTCCGTAGTGTACCCAGTGTTCCGCAGTGTTTCCCAGTGTTCCGTAGTGTTGCCAGTGTTCCGTAGTGTTGCCAGTGTTCCGTAGTGTTCCCAGTGTTCCGTAGTGTTGCCAGTGTTCCGTAGTGTTTCTCAGTGTTCCGATGTGTTTCCCAGTGTTCCGTAGTGTCCCCAGTGTTCCGTAGTGTCCCCAGTGTTCCGATGTGTTCCCAGTGTTCCGTTGTGTTCCGTAGTGTTCCCAGTGTTCCGTAGTTTACCCAGTGTTCCGTAGTGTTTCCCAGTGTTCCGTAGTGTTCCCAGTGTTCAGTAGTGTTCCCAGTGTTCAGTAGTGTACCCAGTGTTCCGTAGTGTACCCAGTGTTCCGTAGTGTCCCCTGTGTTCCGTAGTGTCCCCAGTGTTTCGTTGTGTTCCGTAGTGTACCCAGTGTTCCGTAGTGTACCCAGTGTTCCGCAGTGTTTCCCAGTGTTCCGTAGTGTTGCCAGTTTTCCGTAGTGTCCCCAGAGTTCTGTAGTGTTCCCAGTGTTCCATAGGGATGTGATCCGCCCACTTCCCCTTCACTAATTGCCTTTTTAATGGGACTGCCTGTTCCTTGTATCACCCATTCACCCGCTCAAGCGCTATTAGTACCCAACATTAGACCACTTCTACCAAATCAAATGATACCTGACCCTTGGGTCCTGGATCACAGACGGGACAGATCGCAGACTAGACTGCGGGGGAAGAAAAAACAATAACAACTTTGTTTTGAAGTGTCCATCCATCCCACCAGAGAAGCGGATCATTTGAAGAAAACCATATGCACCGGCATCTGCTTTCTCGTGACTTCTAGCAAACTGAACGGCAGAGTATCTACAGAGTCTAGAGAAGCGCTGTGCGCCGAGCCACTGTTTTTAAATGGAATAGCCATCTGTCTCTCTTTTCTTCGGCAGCGAGAGCTTTTCTTGGCACGGAGGGACAAGCCACTCTTCCACGACTTTCTGAAATAAAGCAGTCTCCACAGACAAGTTAAATGGCAACTGCTCATCCAACTATAGTCCCCAAAATTTGAGAGAAAACAGGCAACATTGGAAGTAAAATATGTGGGACATTGTAAAGTGGACAAAATACAGAAATCTTTATTCGTTTATTTGTTTTATTTCACCTTTATTTAACCAGTTGAGAACAAGTTCTCATTTACAACTGCGACCTGGCCAAGATTAAGCAAAGCAGTGCGACAAAAACAACAACACAGAGTTACACATAAACAAACGTACAGTCAATAACACAATATAATTTTTTTTTACAGTGTGTGCAAATGTAGAAGAGTAGGGAGGTAGGTAGTTCTCATTGTAGACAGATCTCATTGTAGACAGATCTCATTGTAGACAGATCTCATTGTAGACAGATCTCATTGTAGACAGATCTCATTGTAGACAGATCTCATTGTAGACAGATCTCATTGTAAATTGAACAAAATACAGATCTCATTGTAAAAAGGGTCCAGATATGGTGCTTATGACACTGCCAGCATATGAAATCAACTGAATATTATCCGACACACATGGCTTATGCACTGTTCTGTTCACACCACGAAGTTCGTCTGACCATTAGCCCTATTCATGTTAAAAATACTAGGAAAATGGCGGCGTATAATTTCGGCATTAGTACGTGGCGGCAGGTAGCCTCGGCAGGTAGCCTCGGCAGGTAGCCTCGGCAGGTAGCCTAGCGGTTAAGAGCGTTGGGCCAGTAACCATAATAATAATTTGGTGGGTGCCTATATTTGTCCTATTTCACACACGTACAAGTGTGTATTAATAAGTATGTGTGAAAGGTCGCTGGTTTGAATGCCTGAGCAAACGAGTTGAAAATTCTGTCGATGTGCCCTTGAGCAAGGCTCCTCTGGATAAGAGCGTCTGCTAAATGACTTAAAACGTAAACGTACGTAATACACTCAATACAATTCAACCTCACTTTTCATCCCCACACCACTCCACCCAGATTGTCCCTAATTCCACAAAAGGAAATGGAGTTAAACACTGGAGAGGAAATGAGAGGAGAAGTTAAATCAAAGCTTTCATCTCTGTCTCTTTTCAGGGTTATAATGGCTAGCTGCTAATGAGGGCGACGTCTGTAGCTTGGACTGAATGGGAGAGGAGGGACTCTTGAGAGCCTGCTTCACTCTGTCTATTTAACTGTCTGTGTTCAAGCTAGACAATACACGCTGTACGTGACATGAAATGCATATAGTGGGTTAATGTGTAATTCAGTGTACTGGAAATGGTGGTTGGTGGGGTTGATAGTGAGTCCACGTTGCAATCCCTCGATTAGATAGTAAAGATGTCCCATTCCACTGACCTCCCTGTAGTTTAGTTACTATAATAGATATCTTAATAGCTCTACTAACAGACTCAACTTTTATATTTTTTGTTAAATAGCATAGTCCCGAAAGCTTTTTTTTTTTGAACTGCTTTTCCAAGCTTTGTTGGCATTGATAACTCTGCTAATGACAGTATGAATACGGGAATGTTCCACTCACCTTCAGGGCAGAGAGGAAGTGACCAATTCAAGCTTTTACTAATTGATGAAAATAACACCCTGAGCCCCCTGTCACGGCCCAGTAAAGGAGTGAGGTGTTGTGAGAGTCGGGGCTGACAGGGGGCTCCTGCAGGTGCCTATTGTGTGTACTCACCATGAGAGGTTTAGTTTAGGAGTTGGAGGGGAGGCGACTCTCCATAAGGGGTTTAAGAGTAGGAGGGTAGGAGGGGAGGCGACTCTCCATAAGGGGTTTAAGAGTAGGAGGGTAGGAGGGGAGGCGGCTGGTTTGAACACGACCACTAGAAAAGAACCAGGGTTGGATTAGCTTGTTCCCATCGGTATGGGGCTATTCGTTTGGTAACGTCATTAGATGGCATTAAAGCGTTTCGCTTTTTCTTCCTTTATTCCCTCCAAACTCCCACAATGCCATTGGGGATTAGTTGACTAGGAGCTTTAATTAACAGACTGCAGTTTATCTATATTGATTGGACCGCAAAATGATGTTATTCCTTAGCTGCCGTTTGCTTTGATGGACTAGGAACTCGGAACAAGAGAGGACAAACGGATTAGTTACACCTTATAAAAAAAGATGTTCAACTTTTTCTCCTAACAGATGAAATGTAAAAAAAAAACTGACTGTGAATTTACATGAACTGTAAACTGAAATGTTGGAACTGTCTTTTTTCCAGTGATCCAGAATTCTCAACTACTGCCCTTCCTTGACATCGTATTATCCATACAGTTTCAAAGAAATGACAACTTCTGCGATGGTAATATTTTATCACATACACATGAACTGGTTCTGTGAGAAGGGAACCTTCTCCGCATCCCTCACAGAACAGTAACAGTATAACAAATCACTCAGCGGTATACTTTCTAAAGCCTCAGTTATATTTATTTACAGAACAAAAAGTACTGGATGCTTTGCTAACAATACACAACAAGAAATCCAAAGGGCCGACCAATAGGATCCCAGTTTGCTTATGAAGTGTGCGGCTCCCATCATTGTTTGCTCAGTAACCCATATTTTTTATTCAACATTGTTATCAGGAAATATTCCAAAAACCGATGGAAATCAGCTGTTGTGCTGGATGAGGAGAGTAGAGATCTTCATCATTATCATTATTTTAAGGCTTCCTTGTCTAGCTAAGATTCTAGAATCCTTGGTAAATGTACAACTTTGCTCTTTTTCTTCTTCTCAGAAATGTATTTTGAATGTAAACCAATCAGGGTTTAGGCCTGGGCATAGCACTATTACAGCAACCACTTTAGTTGTTAATGATCTTGACACTAAAATGAAATGTACTGTTTTGTTTGTGGACCTGTCAAAAGCTTTTGATACTGTTGATCATGCTATGTTATTGAATACTTTGTCCTCGATAGGCCTGAGGTCTGACACCTGTTCATGGTTTAACGACTATCTTAGTGATAGAACTCAGGTCATTGTGATTTATGGGGTTAAGTCTCTGAATATCTTGAAACATATAAAGGTGTACCATAGGGGTCGATTTTGGGAACGATTCTCTTCAAATATACACTACCGGTCAAAAGTTTTAGAACAGCTACTCAATCAAGGGTTTTTCTTTATTTTTACTATTTTCTACATTGTAGAATAATAGTGAAGACATCAAAACTATGAAATAATACATATGGAATCATGTAGTAACCAAAAAAGTGTTAAACAAATCTAAATATATTTTATATTTGAGATTCTTCAAATAGCCACCCTTTGCCTTGATGACAGCTTTGCACACTCTTGGCATTCTCTAGCTTCATGAGGTACATTTACATTTACATTTAAGTCATTTAGCAGACGCTCTTATCCAGAGCGACTTACAAATTGGTGCATTCACCTTATGATATCCAGTGGAACAACCACTTTACAATAGGTAGTCACCTGGAATGCATTTCAATTAACAGGTGTGCCTTCTTAAAAGTGAATTTGTGGAATTTCTTTCCTTCTTAATGCGTTTGAGCCAATCATTTGTGTTGTGACAAGGTAGGGGGGTATACAGAAGATAGCCCTATTTGGTAAAATAGGGGCGGCAGGTAGCCTAGTGGTTAGAGCGTTGGACTAGTAACCGAAAGGTTGCAAGATCGAATCCCCGAGGTGACAAGGTAAAAATCTGTCGTTCTGCCCCTGAACAAGGCAGTTAACCCACTGTTCCTAGGCTGTCATTGAAAATAAGAATTTGTTCTTATCTGACTTGCCTAGTAAAAAAAAGACCTAGTCCATATTATGGCAAGAACAGCTCAAATAAGCAAAGAGAAACGAAAGTCCTTCAATTACTTTAACCTTTCACGAGTATCAACCCCGGATCCGGGAGCACCCCCCACCCCCCACACACTGATTAGCATAGCTAGCATAGCTTCAGAAGTAGATAGTAGCATCTAAATATCATTAAATCACAAGTCCAAGACACCAGATGAAAGATACAGATCTTGTGAATAAAGCCACCATTTCAGATTTTTAAAATGTTTTACAGGGAAGACAAAATATGTAAATCTATTAGCTAAACACGTTAGCAAAATACACCACTATTCTAACTCCATCAGTTTCTTACTCCTTCAGGTGCTATCACCAATTCGGCTCAACTAAGATATTGATATCCACTAACCAAGAAAAAACCTCTTCAGATGACAGTCTGATAACATATTCATGGTATAGGATAGTTTTTGTTAGAAAAAAGTGCATATTTCAGGTAGAAATCACAGTTTACAATTGCACCCACCATCACAAATCGACTAGAATTACTAGATAGAGCAACGTGTATGACCAATTTACTCATCATAAAACATTTCATAAAAATAGACAAAGCATAGCAATGGAAAGACCCAGTTCTTGTGATTTCAGACCATATTTCAGATTTTCTAAGCGTTTTTCAGCGAAAACACAATAAATCGATAAGTTAGCATACCACATGAACAAACGTTACCAGAGCATCGATTCCAGCCAAAGAGCGCTATAACGTAATCACCGCCAAAATATATTAATTTTTTCACTAACCTTCTCAGAATTCTTCCGATGACACTCCTGTAACATCATTTTACAATATACATATACAGTTTGTTCGAAAAGGTGCATATTTAGCCATACAAAACCGTGGTTACACAATAAAAATACTAGGAAATCAAGCCTCAATATGTCTGACGTCATCTATCAGAGTGATCTAGTTTAATTGAAAGCTAATCATATACTTGACTAAAAAATACAGGGTTGACAGCAATCGAAAGACAAATTAGTTCTTAATGCAACCGCTGATTTACATTTTTAAAATTATCCTTACTTTTCAATACAGGGTTGGCCAAGTGAAGCTATACCAAACAAAATGGCGAAATATGCGTTTAAAATATTTCGACAGAAACACGATTTATCATATTAAATATTGCTTACTTTGAGCTGTTCTTTCATCAGATTCTTGGGCAATGTATCCTTTCTATGTTATAAACGTCTTTTGGTCGATAGATGTCCTCTGTCCTTCGAAATGTCCACCACCAACGACCGACACCCTAAAACGTGTCCAAACTTTCAGTTTGCACGACAAATAAATTCCTCAGAATCGCACTAAACGGATATAAATTGATATAAAACGGTTCAAATTCACTACATTATGATGTTTTTAACAACTATAACGACTGAAAACATGACCGGAGAAATATTGCTGGTTAGAAAAAGATTTGGAACGAGGCAGGTCCGATGGCCTTCACGCTTGAGGCGCACGTTGAGAAAGGGGGGTCTCTGTACATTTTTGTCATTTATAATGGCTGTGAACGTCCCATCGATTTCATTGAAAACGTGATGACGTACAGACACCCAGAGGAAGACGTAGGCAGTGTCGGTTTCTTCATAGCATTCACTGTGGCCTTATAAACAGACCCCAGATCAGAGGTAAAAATTTCTGAAATCTGAACCCTGTCATGAAAAGTGCTGTAGAAATTGTTCTGTACCACTCAGAGACAAAATTCCAACTTCTATAGAAACTAGAAGGTGTTTTCTATCCAATAATAACAATAATATGCATATTGTACGATCAAGAATTTAGCACGAGGCAGTTTAATTTGGAGACACAAATATGCTAATGCGGAACAGCACCCCCTATAGTTGCAAGAATTAAGACATGAAGGTCAGTCAATATGGAAAATATCAAGAACTTTGAAAGTTTCTTCAAGTGCAGTTGCAAAAATCATCAAGCGCTATGATGAAACTGGCTCTCATGAGGACCGTTCATTAGAATTACCAGCTTCAGAAATTTCAGCACAAATAAATGCTTCACAGAATTCAAGTAACAGACACATCTCAACATCAACTGTTCAGAGGACAATGTGTGAATCAGGCCTTTATGGTCACATTTCTGCAAAGAAACCACTACTAAAGGACACCAATAATAATAAGAGAATTGCTTGGGCCAAGAAACACGAGCAATGGACATTAGACCGGTGGAAATTTGTCCTTTGGTCTGGATTCCAAATTGGAGATTTTTGGTTCCAACCGCTGTGTCTTTGTGAGATGCAGAGTAAGTGAAAGGATGATCTCCGCATGTGTGGTTCCCACCGTGAAGCATGGAGGAGGAGGTGTGATGGTGTGGGGGTGCTTGGCTGGTGACACTGTCAGTGATTTATTTAGAATTCAAGGCACACTTAACCAGCGTGGCTACCACAGCATTCTGCAGTGATATACCATCCCATCTGGTTTGGGCTTAGTGGGACTATCATTTGTTTTTCAACAGGACAATAACCCAACACACCTCTAGGCTCTGTAAGGGCTATTTGACCAAGAAGGAGAGTGATGGAGTGTTGCATCAGATGACCTGGCCTCCGCAATCACCCAACCTCAACCAAATTGAGATGGTTTTGGATGAGTTGGACCACAGAGTGAAGGAAAAGCAGCCAACAAGTGCCCAGCATATGGCATCCTTCAAGACAGTTGGAAAAGCATTCCAGGTGAAGCTGGTTGAGAGAATGCCAAGTGTGTGCAAAGCTTTCATCAAGGCAAAGGGTGGCTATTTGAAGAATAAAATATATTTAGATTTGTTTAACACTTTTCTGGTTACTACATGATTCCATATTTGTTATTTCATATTTTTGATGTCTTCACTATTATTCTACATTGTACAAAATAGTAAAAATAAAGACAAACCCTTGAATGATTAGGGGTTCTAAAACTTTCCTTTGTTTTGATCTTTTCCACAGTCTGGCTGGACCCACATTTTCAGAAATATGTCTACACATGATATTAAAATGTGTCTTATATCCATCCGCAATGTGTCCAGATTTCTTGGTCCTTTCCTGTATGCAAATTATTGGCCGGCTATTCTTTCAAAAAATGATATTCAAGACATTGATCCAATAAGTCAATGGTGCCACCCAAAGGTGGGATAATGTTGATTTCAATGGTTTCACGATCCAGATTTGTCTACACTTGTAAGATCCAGACACAATGGGTCCCTGATTACCTCCGGAGATGGTCAAGAAGATCTGATCACAATCAGATCACAATGTGTCTTTAAATCATCTAGACCTACAGTATCTGAAAATGTGGGCAGAGTCAGAATGTGGACAAGATGAGGACAAAGGATGCTGGTTATAACCAGGTATAAATGGGGTTTAAGAGGTCATTGATCCTGGAACTAATTTCCACCTCCACTAACACCCTCCTTCATCCAAACCAGAACAGGCCACCAACATTCCCTTTAATTCAGACCAGATCAGGCCACTAACGTCTTCATTCATTCAGACCAGATCAGGCCACTAACATCCTCATCCATCCAGACCAGAACAGGCCACTAACGTCCTCATTCATCCAGACCAGATCAGGCCACTAACGTTTTCATTCATCCAGACCAGAACAGGCCACTAACGTCTTCATTCATTCAGACCAGAACAGGCCACTAACGTCCTCATTCATCCAGACCAGAACAGGCCACTAACGTCTTCATTCATCCATCCAGACCAGAACAGGCCACTAACGTCTTCATTCATCCAGACCAGAACAGGCCACTAACGTCTTCATTCATTCAGACCAGAACAGGCCACTAACGTCCTCATTCATCCAGACCAGAACAGGCCACTAACGTCCTCATTCATCCAGACCAGATCAGGCCACTAACGTCTTCATTCATCCAGACCAGATCAGGCCACTAACGTCCTCATTCATCCAGACCAGAACAGGCCACTAACGTCTGCATTCATCCAGACCAGAACAGGCCACTAACGTCCTCCTTTATCCCTCTAGTACTAGTGTGTAATTAAGACATGATTAAGAAGCTGGTCCTGATGAATGCCAGTCTAAGTGTCCCCTGCTGTGTAGCTGTTGAGCCCAGCAGGGAGAATTTAATTGATCCAGACTAATCAGGAACAGAGAATTAAAACAGTCACAGTTGTTTGGGAAGGAAAAGGAGAGGAAAGGAGGGAAAAAGGAGGACAAATGTCCATTATTACAACGACAGAACCGGCCGAAGGCAAGTTTTTAGGATCCTGCATGAATTAATGAGGAAGGAGAGAAGACACACAAGGCCCAGGCCAGACCCAGGCCAGACCCAGACCAGACCCAGGCCAGACACAGGCCAAATCCAGGACAGACGCAGGCCAGACCCAGACCAGACCCAGGCCAGACCCAGACCAGGCACAGGCCAGACCAAGGCCAGATGCAGGCCAGATGCAGGCCAGACCCAGGACAGACCCAGGCCAGACCCAGTACAGACACGTGTCAGCTTGGTTGTCAAGGCACTGTTGGCCAAAATAAATAGTCCACTGGTTGTTTTTGTCTCTGCTGTGAAGACTCAACCACTTGACATGTAAGGTTTCTGGGCACTTGTTACATTTTAGGCCATCATATGAATTACACCGGTTGGTCCACTCAAGAATTAGACATAATCTCTAAAGACACAGGCAGTATGTTCATTTAATGCAATATGCTGTGGCGAATTGCTTAGAGTGTAAATTGACGCCTACAATTATCACCTACAATTATCACAGGCATATAAACTGCTAATTAGCGCTAGGCAGATTTAGACATATAATATCGTTCCATATGCTGTCGCTGACTGGCTTCAGATGTCCTTGCCAACATTACAACCCTACCTATTAACAACATTATCATGCTGCTTAGGCAGTGTAATAAGCACTAACAAATCAGATGATTTATCAAAAGTGAAAATGAGTCCCTGTACATTTATAACTTCATTTGAAATCAGAAAAAAGTGTCCCTAAACTGCAACCCTACTGTCACTAAACTAAGCAGTACAGGGACAGGTGTTTTGGGATATGGCTAAAAGTACTCGTCTCTCTCTCTCTGTAGATAATTGTAGCGTGGCTAATGACTGATGCCAAGCTGCTTAGACAGATGGTGCTATGGTGGTCGCAGGACAGACAGTTGCTGCTCTGCTCTCTTTGGAAATATCAGAAGCCTTAAAGTCATTTCAGTAGCCTTAAAGGGGGGAAGAGAGAGAGAGAGAGCAGGAGAGCTGTGTGTGTGTGGTGTGTGTGTGTTTGTCTCAGTATTTACTGTCTGTAGGGAGCGTCATTGACATTTGCTATCTGAATGACGACTAAATGAGGAATTACATATAATACTGCAGGTGTAAACAAACTCTTATTGGGAAAACACTGCATTTTTAATTGCTGTTTTTGAAATTAAATTACATACAACTGTGACTTTAAATGTATGTAAATTATGATATGATAATTTTTGTGACATTTATTAAAATGGTTTATCACTTTCAATGTTTCCTAGAGGCACAATTGAGGCGACTGTATCTCTTTGGTACGTTAGTGAATAATTAGAATGGGATAATTGTAGAACGCTGTGCAGCCAATAACATGTTTGGAGTGCATTAATTTAATATCCTCTACGGGATCGGTGTATCTAAACCGTTACGGTTGTTGCTAACGTGCGCTAATGTGACTAGAATGACAGCCAACTTTCCAGGATATAGACATGTCTTATATGGGCAGACAGCTTAATTTCTTGTTAATCTAACTGCACTGTCAAATTTACAGTAGCTATTACAGTTAAAAAATACCATGCTATTGTTTGAGGAGAGTGCACAACAACAAAACACTTTTATCACGGCAATTGGTTTGATAAGTTCACCTCTGAAGTTAAATAATGTACTTACATTCAGTAATCTTGCTCTGATTTGTCATCCAGAGGGTCCCAGAGATAAAATGTAGCATAGTTTATTTGATAAAATCAATTTGTATATTCAAATGTAGGAACTGGGTTCTACATTTTGAACCCCTGCTGTCTCAACAGTGAATCATGACCTTTACTGTAAATGACCCTTACTGTAAATGACCCTTACTGTGAACAAACGAGAAATTCAAGGTCTATTACATTTTTACACATATACATATAAACCAATATCAACCAAGCAATCCCCCCCTCACAAATCCCACCTCAACCTACCTATAATAGGTCTGTGGTCACCTACACCCTCGAACCTTCACCTCTCTACAGTAGGCCTGTGGTCCCCTCCACCCTCTATCACTCGACAATATGTATGTGGTCACCTACACCCTCCATCTCTCTACAGTAGGTCTGTGGTCCAATCCACCCTCCACCCTCCATGCTCCAACTCTCTACAGTAGGTCTGTGGTCCAATCCACCCTCCACCCTCCATGCAACAAACTCTCTACAGTAGGCCTGTGGTCCCCTCCAACCTCCACCTCGGTACAGTAGATCTGTGGTCCACTCCACCCTCCAACCTCTACAGTAGGCCTGTGGTCCCCTCCCCCCTCCACCCTCCACCTCTCCACAGTAGGAGTGTGGTCTCCTCCACCTCCTCCACCTCTCTACTATAGGTCTGTTGTCCTCTCCACTCTCCACCTCTCTACTATAGGTCAGTTGTCCTCTCTACCCTCCACCTCTCTACAGCAGGTCTGTGGTCCCCTCCACCCTCCACCTCTCTACAGTAGGTCTGGGGTCTCTCCACCCTCCACCCTCAACTCTCTACCCTCCACCTCTCTATAGTAGGTCTGTGGTCCCCTCCACTCTCCACCTCTCTACAGTAGGTCTGTGGTCCCCTACACCCTGCACCTCTCTACTGTTGGTCTGTGGTCCCCTCCACCCTCCACCTCTCTACTGTTGGTCTGTGGTCCCCACCACCCTCCACCTCTCTACAGTAGGTCTGTGGTCCCCTCCACCCTCCACCTCTCTACAGTAGGTCTGTGGTCCCCTCCACCCTCCACCTCTCTACTGTTGGTCTGTGGTCCCCTCCACCCTCCACCTCTCTACAGTAGGTCTGTGGTCCCCTCCACCCTCCACCTCTCTACAGTAGGTCTGTGGTCCCCTCCACCCTCCACCTCTCTACAGTAGGTCTGTGGGCCCCTCCACTCTCCACCTCTCTACAGTAGGTCTGTGGTCCCCACCACCCTCCACCTCTCTACAGTAGGTCTGTGGTCCCCTCCACCCTCCACCTCTCTACAGTAGGTCTGTGGTCCCCACCACCCTCCACCTCTCTGCTGTAGGTCTGTGGTCCCCTCCACCCTCCACCTCTCTACTGTAGGTCTGTGGTCCCCTCCACCCTCCACCTCTCTACTGTTGGTTTGTGGTCCCCTCCACCCTCCACCTCTCTACAGTAGGTCTGTGGTCCCCTCCACCCTCCACCTCTCTGCTGTAGGTCTGTGGTCCCCTCCACCCTCCACCTCTCTACTGTTGGTCTGTGGTCCCCTCCACCCTCCACCCTCCACCTCTCTACAGCAGGTCTGTGGTCCCCTCCACCCTCCACCTCTCTACTGTTGGTCTGTGTTCCCCTCCACCCTCCACCTCTCTACTGTTGGTCTGTGTTCCCCTCCACCCTCCACCTCTCTACAGCAGGTCTGTGGTCCCCTCCACCCTCCACCTCTCTACTGTTGGTCTGTGTTCCCCTCCACCCTCCACCTCTCTACTGTTGGTCTGTGTTCCCCTCCACCCTCCACCCTCCACCCTCCACCTCTCTACTGTTGGTCTGTGGTCCCCTCCACCCTCCACCTCTCTACTGTTGGTCTGTGGGCCCCTCCACTGTGGCAGTCATACTTGGAGAGAGGAGACTGATGCTGAAACAGCTCTCCTATGTGTGAAGCCTACTCTATGATGGTAATTGTGACCCACGGGCGCTGTGTGAAGGCTTGGTATAATTATCCCTGTAATTGTCTCGTATTTTGTAAAGTGCCAGATCATTTAATTCATGATTAACACTTCTCACCTCCAACGGCCGAAGGCTCTAGTCAAGCTCACCTCTGTTCCCTTGTGGGGCTGTGAGGGACTCAACAGTGCTGTGCCCCAAACGGCATCCTGTTCCCTATGTAGTGCACTACTTTTGACCAGGGCACACAGGGCACTATATAGGGAATAAGGTCGCATTTAGGATGCTTAAGCATGAGTCCTCTCTCTCTCTCTCCCTGAGTGACACAGCTAAATGGGAAAAAAATCACTCTCCCATCTGTGGCTTCTGTGTGGAGACTAGTCTCTGTAGACGATAGCTCATCACGGATACAGGCAAATGCACGCACACACACACACGCGCACACACGCACGCGCATGCACGCGCACGCACGCGCACGCACGCACGCACGCACGCACGCACGCACGCACACACACACACACACACACACACACACACACACACACACACACACACACACACACACACACACACACACACACACACACACACCATTACCATGTTCCATTACAAAGGTTTCTGTTTAGCGTTGGTGATGTTTGTGGAAAGAGTTGACAGAGTCGCTTTTCATTTCGGTCACAGTCAGTTCTCACATCTTTGATTCCCTAATCCTCCCTGTGTTTGCAGAGGGTGACGGGCGTGATGACTTCCCACTGTCTGTGCTCAATAGGGCCTGCTGGTTTCTAGTGAGGCTTGTAGCATAACCACAAATGAAAGTATTATACTGAGCCGGATCTCACAGCTCTCTCCTCTGGACTTTTACTTTATTTTTTACTGCGCTCATCCAGGGTGAAGCAGCCAGCCAGACACCCAATCACAATACAACAGTTATGACAGAAAACTAAGAGGTGGTGTGTATTGTCTCTGCCCCATCTCAACCTGTCTGTCTGACCTGTCAGTCTCAACCTGTCTGTCTCAATCTGTCTGTCTCAACCTGTCTGTCTCAACCTGTCTGTCTCAACCTGTCTGTCTCAATCTGTCTGTCTCAACCTGTCTGTCTCAACCTGTCTGTCTGACCTGTCTGTCTCAACCTGTCTGTCTGACCTGTCTGTCTCAACCTGTCTATCTGACCTGTCTGTCTCAACCTTTCTGTCTCAACCTGTCTGTCTGACCTGTCTGTCTCAACCATTCTGTCTGACCTGTCTGTCTGACCTGTCTGTCTCAACCTGTCTGTCTGACCTATCTGTCTGACCTATCTGTCTGACCTGTCTGTCTCAACCTGCCTGTCTGACCTGTCTGTCTCAACCTGTCTGTCTGACCTGTCTGTCTCAACCTGTCTGTCTGACCAGTCTGTCTCAACCTGTCTGTCTGACCTGTCTGTCTCAACCAGTCTGTCTGACCAGTCTGTCTGACCAGACTGTCTCAACCGTCTGTCTCAACCTGTCTGTCTCAACCTGTCTAACTGACATGTCTGTCTGACCTGTCTGTCTCAACCTGTCTGTCTGACCTGTCTGTGTCAACCAGTCTGTCTGACCTTTCTGTCTGACCTTTATTTCTCAACCTGTCTGTCTGACATGTCTGTGTGACCTGTCTGTCTCAACCTTTCTGTCTGACCTGTCTGTTTTAACCTGTCTGTCTCAACCTGTCTGTCTCAACCTGTCTATCTAACCTGTCTGTCTCAACCTTTCTGTCTCAACCTGTCTGTCTGACCTGTCTGTCTCAACCTTTCTGTCTGTCTGACCTGTCTGTCTGACCTGTCTGTCTCAACCTGTCTGTCTGACCTATCTGTCTGACCTATCTGTCTGACCTGTCTGTCTCAACCTGTCTGTCTGACCTGTCTGTCTCAACCAGTCTGTCTGACCTGTCTGTCTCTACCCCATCTCAAACTGTCTGTCTGACCTGTCTGTCTCAACCTGTCTGTCTGACCCATCTGTCTGAACCGTCTGTCTAACCTGTCTTTCTCGACCTGTCTGTCTCAACCTGTCTGTCTGACCTGTCTGTCTGACCTATCTGTCTGACCTGTCTATCTCAACCTGTCTGTCTCAACCTGTCTGTCTGACCTTTCTGTCTCAACCTTTCTGTCTCAACCTGTCTGTCTCAACCGGTCTGTCTGACCTGTCTGTCTGACCTGTGTGTCTCAACCTGTCTGTCTCAACCTGTCTGTCTGACCTGTCTGTCTCAATCTGTCTGTCTCAACCTGCCTGTCTGACCTGTCTGTCTCAACCTGTCTATCTGACCTGTCTGTCTGATCTGTCTTTCTCAACCTGTCTGTCTATCTGACCTGTCTGTCTCAACCTGTCTGTCTCAACCTGTCTGTCTCAACCTCTCTGTCTCAACCTGTCTGTCTGACCTCTCTGTCTCAACCTGTCTATCTCAACCTGTCTGTTTGACCTATTTGTCTCAACCTGTCTGTCTTAACCTGGGGTCAATATTCTCTCAACACAATGTCTTTCTGCAGCATGGGGTCAATATTCTCTCAACACAATGTCTTTCTGTTGCATGGGGTCAATATTCTCTCAACACAATGTCTTTCTGTTGCATGGGGTCAATATTCTCTCAACACAATGTCTTTCTGCAGCATGGGGTCAATATTCTCAAAACACAATGTCTTTCTGTTGCATGGGGTCAATATTCTCACAATGTCTTTCTTTGCTTATTTCATCTTGTCTTTCTACTATCACGGTATATAAATGTTGAAGTTTCGAAGTCTTCGATGTAGAAAGACGAGAGCAAATACAATACCAAGATACAACGTATGATTGAAAGGAAGAAAGAAAGAAAGTATAGTATATATTTGTATATAAAGTATATACAAAGAAAATATAGTATATATTTCTATATAAATTATATAGAAAGAAAGTACATCCTAAGTATGACGTGCGTGTAATGCAATCCTCAATTTAGACTGGTACCTTGGAATTATCCAGTTGCACAACCATGTCACAATATTATCTTAAACCTCTTTAAAACTTCTCTTGAAGCAATGATATGCACATGTCACCATATTATCTTAAACCTCTTTAAAACCTCTCTTGAAGCAATGATATGCACATGTTACCATATTATCTTAAAACCTCTTAAGGATCGGAACCTTAAAAAAAAAAAAGTGCCTAAAAATGACATACCCAAATCTAACTGCCTGTAGCTCAGGACCTGAAGCAATGATGTGCATATGTCACCATATTATCTTAACTAAGCCGACAAGAGAGAAGTGTTGGGGCAAAACGATGATTGAGCCTTGAGCAAGAGAACTGAGACGGTTGTGTTTTCTTCTCCAGCTAATCTGTCAGTTATGAATTGTCAGACACCAAACCACCTGACATTGAAGGGTTTTTAATTTTAAACATGACTTGCTAAACAGTTGATAGTCTGTTGATGTTGAGGTAAATAGTGCAAGTTTGGGCCTGGGATGACAGCTCTACGAGCCAGCCAAAGTATTCATGATACAATTGTATTTAAGATAATCTCAGTGTGATTAAGATCCCTTCATGGCTAAGTAACATCTAGGTTTCCCCGTAATCTGTGGCTGGATTTATTCAGCAGTCATTTCATATGTTTGACCAAACGTCAGAGCTTTGGCGTCATACAATTGAGGAAGATGTTTGGTCTATAAATTGGGAACGCTTAAGACATTATCTCACGTTGTTAAATATCTGCTACTGTTAAAAGTTAAGATTCTATAATGACTAGGTGTGAGACTATGCCACCAGACTAGAATGTGAATACATACATCCTAATATAAAGCCTCATTCTCAGTAGTGTGGCCTTTGGAACAGAGTTACAGTCTATCCAAAGGAATACCATAGCTTCATTATGACAAAAGAATGACAGGCGTGATCAAATGCTAGGTTCAACAAAGTCTCAAGCCAACAACATTGTGGTATGTTATATTTCGTTTTATTGTGTTTATTGATACCTAAATGACTTCCTGTTATCCTGTTCTGTCAAAAAGGTTTTGACAGAATTATTTAATTTTTGTTGCTTTCACTCCAGAACATAGGTGTGTGTTAGGCAGTTTAGGGTTGGTCTAGATAGATAATTGACACCGTGGCATACTACCATCTCTGCTAAAGTTTCTAAAAAAAAACATGCTATTGACGCACAACATGTAATTTTAGGGCAGAGTTAGACACACCAATACGTTAGTGTACACAAGCAACTTCTCCAATCAGACCCTATTGAATAAAGTGTACAGATCTGCCCACAATGTTGAAATCTACATTAGCAACAAGTTCCCAAACTGTCGGTCGGGGGCAGGGGTCCAGGTGGGGAGCGGGATGACGTTTGAGCATTGCATTGCAAAATAAATAGTATATTATATATTTTAATACAATTTTCAGGATAGAAAAATAATTTCAGTGTAAACGTAAATGACTAAATGTCACGGCTGTCTTCGTCCTCCTCATCTGAGGAGTAAGAAATGTCGGACCAATACGCAGCGTGGTAAGTGTTCGTCATTTTAATGGAAAACTGAACACTACAAAACAACAAAGTGACAACCGTGAAGCTAATGAACAATCGTGCTGACAAAAACACTACACATAGACAATCGCCCACAACCCACAATGACAAAACAGGCTACCTAAATATGGTTCCCAATCAGAGACAACGAAAAACACCTGCCTCTGATTGAGAACCATATCAGGCCAAACACATAGAAATAGACAAACCAGACATACAACATAGAATGCCCACTCAGATCACACCCTGACCAAACAAAACATAAAACATACAAAGCAAACTATGGTCAGGGCGTGACACTAAAACCAAATAGAAAGTAGGTAGAAAACATAATATACCTATTTATTATCAACAATAGCCTATAATCTTGGAGAATTTACAATCAACTAAATAAAAGCTAGACAGTCAGGCTCCCATTGATGTTGTTATAAAATGTTTTAAGCATAAAAAGACACAACATTAGCCATGTCAAAATGTGCAGAATCGCAGGAAATTAGCTTTCAAACTGCAACATTTTATCTCAGCTCCAGGGCAAGACGTGTGGAATCGCAGAAGGTTCGTTTTCAAACTGCAACATTGTCCCTCTGCTGCCAAGATAATATTTTCTATTTATTCTTTGATCTGTGTATGTTTTTGTGTATGTTGTTTTTTCACCGTTCAACCCTCATGGTGGACTCAAAAGACACCTCAATTGCTGGGTCACGAAGCAAAAAAAAGTTTGTGAACTCCTGCATTATGCTAACATAACATCTCTGTTTTGATCAGTGGCAAGTGGCAACCATAGTCTATATTTGTCTCAGTCAAATATGTGTATGCTGAGGTACATGTGATCGCTACTACGTGCATTCAGGGATACTAGCTAGGTTTCCGTCCAATTGGCGACAGATTTTCATGCGATTATTCAAAATCTGCATTAAAAACAATGTGCGGATAAAATTAGGTGATGAGGTAGTGCACACAGAAGTATGACTTTACTCTGATAAAAACTGTGGATGGACATGTGGTTATTGTCACTGAAATATGTGGATTGGGCACAAAAATAGGGGGGAAAATGCAACCAAAAAGGCACCCTATGCCCTATGTAGTAGTAGTAGTGTAGTGTAGTGTTGTATTTGTGTTGTTGTGTTGTGTAGTGTTGTGTTTGTGTTGTTGTGTTGTGTAGTGTTGTGTTTGTGTTGTTGTGTTGTGTAGTGTTGTGTTTGTGTTGTTGTGTTGTGTAGTGTTGTGTTTGTGTTGTTGGGTTGTGTAGTGTTGTGTTTGTGTTGTTGTGTTGTGTAGTGTTGTGTTTGTGTTGTTGTGTTGTGTAGTGTTGTGTTTGTGTTGTTGTGTTGTGTTTTGTAGTGTTGTGTTTTTTGTTGTTGTGTAGTGTAGTGTTTGTGTTGTTGTGTTGTGTAGTGTAGTGTTTGTGTTGTTTGTGTTGTGTTGTGTAGTGTAGTGTAGTGTAGTGTAGTGTTTGTGTTGTTGTGTTGTGTAGTGTAGTGTTTGTGTTTGTGTTGTTGTGTTGTGTTGTGTAGTGTAGTGTTTGTGTTGTTGTGTTGTGTAGTGTAGTGTTTGTGTTGTTGTGTTGTGTAGTGTTGTGTTTGTGTTGTTGTGTTGTGTAGTGTAGTGTTGTGTTTGTGTTGTTGTGTAGTGTAGTGTTTGTGTTGTTGTGTTGTGTAGTGTAGTGTTGTGTTTGTGTTGTTGTGTAGTGTAGTGTAGTGTTTGTGTTGTTGTGTTGTGTAGTGTAGTGTTTGTGTTGTTGTGTTGTGTAGTGTAGTGTTTGTGTTGTTGTGTTGTGTAGTGTAGTGTTTGTGTTGTTGTGTTGTGTAGTGTTTGTGTTGTTGTGTTGTGTAGTGTAGTGTGGTGTAGTGTTTGTGTTGTTGTGTTGTGTAGTGTTGTGTTTGTTGTTGTGTTGTGTAGTGTAGTGTTGTGTTTGTGTTGTTGTGTTGTGTTGTGTAGTGTAGTGTTTGTGTTGTTGTGTAGTGTAGTGTAGTGTTTGTGTTGTTGTGTGGTGTAGTGTAGTGTTTGTGTTGTTGTGTAGTGTAGTGTTTGTGTTGTTGTGTTGTGTAGTGTAGTGTTTGTGTTGTTGTGTTGTGTTGTGTAGTGTAGTGTTGTGTTTGTGTTGTTGTGTTGTGTTGTGTAGTGTAGTGTTTGTGTTGTTGTGTTGTGTAGTGTAGTGTTTGTGTTGTTGTGTTGTGTAGTGTAGTGTTTGTGTTGTAGTGTTGTGTTGTGTAGTGTAGTGTTGTGTTTGTGTTGTTGTGTAGTGTAGTGTTTGTGTTGTTGTGTTGTGTAGTGTAGTGTTTGTGTTGTAGTGTTGTGTTGTTTGTGTTTGTGTGTTGTGTTGTGTAGTGTAGTGTTGTGTTTGTGTTGTTGTGTTGTGTAGTGTAGTGTTGTTGTGTAGTGTAGTGTAGTGTAGTGTTTGTGTTGTGTAGTGTAGTGTAGTGTACTATGTAAGGAACAGAGTGCCATTTGGGATGCAGTCAGGTAAATAGACATCTTAGGAAACGATTTGAGGCCGCATCATGTCGCAACTGGGCTTACCCTCACCTGGCATACGCCTCCCCCCCGTCCAATACCTTTCACTACAATCATCAACTCACCACTGTAAAATACCTGTCATTAAAGAGTAGTTTCTGTTGCTGGCTCTGCACGTATTGGGTCATTTCCATACTTCTGTAGGAACACACCACCTCTAATGGACTAGCTGGAGGTACTGTCCAAAAGGTTTCTTAACAGCTTCTACCCCCTAGCCATAAGAGTCCTGAACAGCTAATCAAATGGCTACCCGGACTATTTGAATTGTCCCCCCCCCTCCACTCTACGATGCTGCTACTCTCTGTTTATTATCTATGCATAGTCACTTCACCTCTACCTGCATGTACACATTACCTCAATTACCTCGACTAACCTGTACCCCCGCACATTGACTCTCTACCGGTACCCCCTGTATATAGTCTCGCTATTGTTATTTTACTGCTGCTCTTGAATTCTTTTTTATTTTTCTATTTTCCTAATAACTTTTTTTCTTGGTTTATTTTTTAAAATTATTATTATTTTTACTTCAGTTTATTTTTAGTAAATACTTTTTCTTAAAACAGCATTGTTGGTTCAGGGCTTGTCAGTAAGCATTTCCCTGTAAAGGTCTACTACCCCGTTGAATTCGTTGCGTGTGAACAATAAAGTTTGATTTGATTGTCTGTGAATGCGTCCCAAATGGGACCCTATTACCTTTTAAAGTGACTACTCTTGACCCCTATGCTATGGGCCCTGATCAAAAGTAGTGCACTACATAGGGAATGCGGTTCCATTTGAGAAACAGCCATTTGTCTGTGGATTTATAGGAAGGTGTCTCTGTTAAATATATCATTATTTTCACATTTCCTTCCGGTCTGATTCAGCCTTTCTCTCCACACAGCTAGGCCTGGAGCAGGGGGTAGGGGGCTGGGGGCGGACAGCAGAGTCGAGCAGCAACTGATGGAGGACGGAGAGCAGAGGGACTGGCTGGGAGAGAGGCCTTATCTGATCCAGACCAAATTGGGAAGGGAAGAGACACCTGTGGAATTCTGGAACTATATATTACCACCTAAGTAGCCATAAACCCAGAGTTAGTGTTATACCTGACAAGGCAATCTGTGACAGCTTCAGGCATCATCCCCTTAGCTCCCCAGAGTGGAAAAGAAGGTTTTATGTGGCAGACGTGAGTAGGCTGCTTAGCTTAAATGACATTTGGACAAACAGACAAATACATATTTTAAAAATAAATACTGGACCGACAGACATCAACATTATGCAAGAGACCTATACATTTTTTAAATAATAATAATAATGGTAACACATTCTTCTGCAGTATAACTATAATGAATAACTATTTTGCTGTAGTTGTCATGGCACCTAGTGGCAGCCTAGGCAGAGAGCTCATGTAAATTCTGTACATATTTAATCATTTTTTATAATTTTTATGTCAATATTTTTCTACTTTTTATTTTTCAATAGCTAAATGAGTGCAGATCAAGTCTTATATCATGAATTGGATTCCTCCCCGTAAAGTTATGAAGATTAGCATTGTCAACAAGCTAGCTAATGCTAGCTAGCCAGTGTTTGTTTGAATTTGAATTACACCTACTGACTTCAGGTTGGTTTTCACCAAGCACTCCAACAGACTGGATCTAGAAGCACCCCAACAGACTGGATCTAGAAGCACTCCAACAGACTGGATCTAGAAGCACCCCAACAGACTGGATCTAGAAGCACCCCAACAGACTGGATCTAGAAGCACTCCAACAGACTGGATCTAGAAGCACTCCAACAGACTGGATCTAGAAGCACTCCAACAGACTGGATCTAGAAGCACCCCAACAGACTGGATCTAGAAGCACTCCAACAGACTGGATCTAGAAGCACTCCAACAGACTGGATCTAGAAGCACTCCAACAGACTGGATCTAGAAGCACTCCAACAGACTGGATCTAGAAGCACTCCAACAGACTGGATCTAGAAGCACTCCAACAGACTGGATCTAGAAGCACCCCAACAGACTGGATCTAGAAGCACTCCAACAGACTGGATCTAGAAGCACCCCAACAGACTGGATCTAGAAGCACCCCAACAGACTGGATCTAGAAGCACCCCAACAGACTGGATCTAGAGCACCCCAACAGACTGGATCTAGAAGCACTCCAACAGACTGGATCTAGAAGCACTCCAACAGACTGGATCTAGAAGCACTCCAACAGACTGGATCTAGAAGCACTCCAACAGACTGGATCTAGAAGCACCCCAACAGACTGGATCTAGAAGCACCCCAACAGACTGGATCTAGAAGCACTCCAATAGACTGGATCTAGAAGCACCCGAACAGACTGGATCTAGAAGCACTCCAACAGACTGGATCTAGAAGCACTCCAACAGACTGGATCTAGAAGCACTCCAACAGACTGGATCTAGAAGCACTCCAACAGACTGGATCTAGAAGCACCCCAACAGACTGGATCTAGAAGCACTCCAACAGACTGGATCTAGAAGCACTCCAACAGACTGGATCTAGAGCACCCCAACAGACTGGATCTAAAAGCACTCCAACAGACTGGATCTAGAAGCACTCCAACAGACTGGATCTAGAAGCACTCCAACAGACTGGATCTAGAAGCACTCCAACAGACTGGATCTAGAAGCACTCCAACAGACTGGATCTAGAAGAACTCCAACAGACTGGATCTAGAAGCACCCCAACAGACTGGATCTAGAAGCACTCCAACAGACTGGATCTAGCTACTGTTGTGGCCTATGTTTATTTTTAAATGACTTCTTGTTGCTTATTTAGCTTATCAAGCGCTTTGAGATTTTGTTATGATTATTATTACTATTATAACATGATTATTATGCATTATAACACTTGCCATGAGCATTGTCTTATGATCACCATAATGACTCTATGGGGCTGTCTCCTACTACCAGTCTCTATGGGCCTGTCTCCTACTACCAGTCTCTATGGGTCTGTCTCCTACTACCAGTCTCTATGGGTCTGTCTCCTACTACCAGTCTCTATGGGCCTGTCTCCTACTACCAGTCTCTATGGGTCTGTCTCCTACTACCAGTCTCTATGGGCCTGTCTCCTACTACCAGTCTCTATGGGTCTGTCTCCTACTACCAGTCTCTATGTGTCTGTCTCCTACTACCAGTCTCTATGGGTCTGTCTCCTACTACCAGTCTCTATGGGTCTGTCTCCTACTACCAGTCTCTATGGGCCTGTCTCCTACTACCAGTCTCTATGGGTCTGTCTCCTACTACCAGTCTCTATGGGTCTGTCTCCTACTACCAGTCTCTATGGGTCTGTCTCCTACTACCAGTCTCTATGGGCCTGTCTCCTACTACCAGTCTCTATGGGTCTGTCTCCTACTACCAGTCTCTATGGGCCTGTCTCCTACTACCAGTCTCTATGGGTCTGTCTCCTACTACCAGTCTCTATGGGCCTGTCTCCTACTACCAGTCTCTATGGGTCTGTCTCCTACTATCAGTCTCCTGGGCTCTCACTTCAGAGACTGTATCTGAATAGAACACACCATATCACAGCTCCTCTGGCATGCTCTCTAGGCCAGATCATCATTCTTCAACCTGGTCTTGGAGCTGGATCTGCCAGATACACACCCAGCCTGTCAGAAGACTGGCACTTTCATCTACCTGGTTTACCTGCTGGCCCAGGTTGAAAGGCTGTTTATTTGACACCTAATGTGTTGACAGGTGTCAGGGCCTAGAAGACCGCCTCTACCTTTGTCTTCCCCCAGCCAGAGGGAAGGAGTGAAGGATGCATCTCCTCCTCCTCCTCCCGAAGGCCCCAGGGTGTTCCTGTGGTGGCGTATGTTTCCAGTTGTCTCCCAGGAGGGCGTGGGGCTTTAACCAGCCCAAACGGGTCCCCGGAGGAACAGCATTACACCTTAAACACCTCAGTGCTCCTGCTCTGTTTGTTTTGCAGCTGGTCTTTATGTTGATGACTTGTTTGTTTGTCTGTCTGTCCTCTCGATTGTTTCAACGCTGTTGTATTTGAAGGAAGGAAATGTCTTTTGTTTGATGAATTAGAAAAACATGAACGCTTAAAAACACGCCAGGCTTAGTTATCTTTTCTTCTTTTGTCATTATGTTTCATAAAGTTTAATAAAGTTTAATATCTTGTAATTGGCATTACAAAATGTAATTGCCATTTCTCATAATGTCAAATGTCTAGCATAATGTCACATTATATTGCATTGACTAAATGCCATTGTCATGATTTAATAACTTGTTACGTAATCCTCTATGTCAATCCTGTACAGGTGTTCATATGAATTGTCGCAGAAAAAAACCCCACATACATTGACGTAATGACGGTTTACTTCCAAACTGTTTCTAATGCCTGGGAGCTGAAAAGCGTCTGACAGACAGAGTGAGTGAACTCAAATGAATGATGAGTCTCTCTGTGATGTTGCGCACGCAGAATGATGAGGTGCAAGACGTGTCTCTGTGATGTTGTCACAGACAGAATGTGGTCAGGCCATGTATATCACTGTTCTGAGGGAAGTGGCACTTACAGTGCATTCGAAAAGTATTCAGACCCCTTGACTTTTTCCACATTTTGTTACGTTACAGCCTTATTCTAAAATTGATTAAATTGTTGTTTTCCCTCAGCGATCTACAGACAAAACTCCATAATGACATCACAAAACTCCATAATGACATCACAAAACTCCATAATGACATCACAAAACTCCATAATGACATCACAAAACTCCATAATGACATCACAAAACTCCATAATGACATCACAAAACTCCATAATGACATCACAAAACTCCATAATGACATCACAAAACTCCATAATGACAAAGCAAAAACAGATTTTTAGAAATGTTTGCAAATGTATTAAATATAAAATAACTGCAATTATACACTTACATAAGTATTTTTTTTTTTTATTGAATATCTGAAACATACAATATACTTGCAGTGAAGCCGATTCACTACGTCATACCAGTCATCCAACCGACTCCCATTCAGAGCGACACACAGAAGCATCCAGGGTCAATGCCCTGCTCAAGGCCACGTTGACAGATCTCCCACCAGGCCAAAAAACGGGAACCCAAACCCTCCAAGATCCCCCCCACAGTTCCCCAATAGCTGTCCCTCAACCATTCGAGAAGCCTCCCACAAGAATACTTTAAAAAAAGAAAGAAATACAATTAATTCCATTCCCCCAAGAACCCCAACAACCAAGAAAATGAACTAAAGAGAAAAAAGAAGACAGAAGAACAGCAAACAACAATGCAAAAAATAAATCAAATTAAACAACTAAAAAACAAAGGACATCAAGAACAACTAAAATAATCACAGCAATGCCAACTGTATATGTTTGTGTGTATGTCTGGCACTATTACATGTATGTCTGTGTTCTTGTATGCGTTTATTTGAACGAGAGTGTGTGTACATGCATGTGTACAAACACCTGCTCGGCATCAGCCTCAGGCAAACCGACATTAGCTGTAAAAACACTGCCCCTCATTGTCATTTAAACATACTTTTTATTATGTTTTATTTTAATTTAATTTTTTACTTTGACCATAATTCTATCTCCCCCTACAGCAACTCCACTCCCACTTGTCTCCAATTCCACATCCCAACCCTCAGCTTCCCTCAGCCCATTCCACCTATCATTGCTGGGCACCTCTTCGGATTTCTATGCAACACATATCTTTCAACTATGCTGTGATGTTTAACGTACAATTTCAATCTATCTAATCGAATAGAATCCACAGATTGCGAGTTGAAGATAAATACTTTTACTAAGAGTATTAATATATTAGTAATTGACTGATCCGGTCTCTCCAGATCTCCTAACAGTACTATTTCTAGTGTCAAGTTTAGATCAATGTTATACATTCTCAGCCATTCCTGAACCTGAGACCAGAAACAGGCTACCTGAGGGCAATACCAAAATAAATGGTCTAATGATTCTCTATCCTCATGTATCGGATGTGAAATGGCTAGCTAGTTAGCGGTGGTCCGCGCTAATAGCGTTTCAATCGGTTACGTCACTCGCTTTGAGACCCTGAAGTACATTTACATTTACATTTTAGTCATTTAGCAGACGCTCTTATCCAGAGCGACTTGCAGTAGAGTGCATACATTTTTATAAAAATTTTTACATACTGAGACAAGGATATCCCTACCGGCCAAGAGCAGACGCTCTTATCCAGAGCGACTTACAGTAGAGTGCATACATTTTATTACATACTGAGACAAGGATATCCCTACCGGCCAAACCCTCCCTACCGGCCAAACCCTCCCTAACCCGGACGACGCTATGCCAATTGCGCGTCACCCCACGGATCTCCCGGTTGCGGCCGGCTGCGACAGAGCCTGGGCGCGAACCCAGCCCAGCCTGGGCGTGAACCCAGAGACTCTGGTGGCGCAGCTAGCACTGCGATGCAGTGCCCTAGACCACTGCGCCACCCGGGAGATCTAAGTAGTGGTTCCCCTTGCTCTGCAAGGGCCGCGGCTTTAATGGAGCGATGGGTAACGACGCTTCGTGGGTGTCAGTTGTTGATGTGTGCAGAGGGTCCCTGGTTCGCGCCCGAGTCGGGGCGAGGGGACGCCATAAAGTTAAAACTGTTACACTCACAGCAAAATCTGCAGAGCTTGATGATTTGATGCCCCAAATATTGAACATTTTGTTGGTGGCAAGAATTCTATATAATAATTTTAGCTGAAAAGCATGAAGTCTTGAATCTTGCTTTGTTTTATATATCAACTCAAACACCCTGTACCGTGGAATCGGTACATCAAAAATCTCTTCCCAACTATTTTGCAATCCGTATGGCACAGTTGTCAACATCCTGGTCCTCAAATGAAAATGGTATACTTTCCTATTTATGTTATTTTTATTCCTCCGCCAGTTTTGATCCTTTATATTGGGCAGACAGACCCTCCTCCCGCTGCCACCTGCCTCCTCCATTTTTCGGGTAATGCTGTAATCAATTGGTTGTACACTTGGATTTAGCAAACCTTCCTGTACAATATCTGATAACTCCATGAAGGACATAACGCTACCATTACAATTTACAATATCATTTAAGAACAAAATACCATTTTCAAACATCTTTCCCATAAATACAGGTATTTTATCAACCAGCACATTTGAGTTCAGCCATAATATTTGTTCTATCTTTTCAGGGGGATGAAATTTAAATTGTAACCAGCTCTGCAATGCTTGTTTGAAAAAGAGAGATAGTTTGAAAAAAGTATCATTTTCAATTAATCGAAAATGAGACATGGCAATCTGTACAAAGGCAAAAAGGCAATTTTTAAACAATGGATGAGCTTTTCTTAGTAATCTACTTGAGAATCATTTAGGGTTCAAGTAAAACTTTGGAATAAGTGAAACTTTTAGAGAGAGGTGGAGTGGTTTTATATTTAATAATCTCAACCCAACCAATTCATAATATAGATAGGCACGTGTTATTTTGTCTGGTTTAGCGTCCCAGATAAAGCGAAATATTTTGCTCATATGATTTGAAAAACAGATCATCAGGAGTAGGCAGCGCCATAAGTAAGTGAGTAAACTGAGATATGACTAAGGAGTTAATCAGGGCAATTTTTCCATAAATAGACAGGTACTTACCTCTCCATGGTTGCAGGATCTTGTCTATTTTTACAAGTTTTCTATTGAAATTCGTTATGGATAGGTTATTTATATATTTTGTGATATGAATACCAAGTATGTCTACGTCACCATCAGCCCATTTTATAGGTAAACTGCAGGGTAATGTTAATTTTTTATTTTTTAAAGATCAAATACGTAATATTGTACACTTATCATAATTAGGTTTTAGTCCAGAGAGTACAGAGAAGTTATCTAGATCTTCAATGAGACATTGCAGGGATCTAGCTTGACTTAATATAAAACTTGAGTCATCTTGAGCAAATGGACACCTTTATTTTTAAGCCATGGATTTGTAATCCTCTAATGTTATTGGATCTGATTTTAAAAGCTAGCATTTCGATGGCCATAACGAATCGATATGGTGACAGCGGACACCCTTGTTTAACTCCTCTTGACAATTCAAAACTCTCTGAGAAGTAGTCGTTATTTACTATTTTACACATGGGGTTGCTATACATTATTGTTACCCATTTTATAAGAGAATCACCTAAATTTAAAAAATCCAGGCATTTATAAATAAAATCCAGTCTTACTTTATCAATTACCTTTTCAAAATCTGCTATAAATACCAGGCCCGGCTTCTTAGATGTTTCATGATGTTCTATTACTTCTAGCAGTTGTCGTATATTATCTCCAATGTATCGTCCAGTAAAAAACCTGTCAGATCAGGATGAACAATACCTGGTAAAACCTTTTTAATTCTGAGTGCTATGCATTTCGCTAGTATTTTTGCATCACAACATTGAAGTGTAAGGGGCCTCCAGTTTTTTAGATAGACTGGGTCTTTATATTTGCCATCTGGGTCTTGTTTTAATAATAGAGAAATCAGACCTTCCTGCTGAGTACCTGACAGACTACCATTTGTATAGGAGTAGTTAAAACAATCTGACAATGGAGCTTTAAGTATATCAAAAAAGTATTGATATACCTCTACCTGTATGCCATCAACCCCTGGGGTATTTCCAGACTGAAAGGATTTGATAGCCTCAAAAATGTATTCCTCTGTAATTTTTCCTTCACACTGATCTTTCTGTACATTTGTTAATTTTCCATTTTTTATATTATTTGTAAAGAATTCCTTACCGTAATCTTCCTTCTGTGGAAGAGGATGAAACGGAAAAGAAAATATCTGCCCCAAAATGTTACTCTTTTAAAATATCATTCGGAGAATCATTGATGACTCCGTCTTCAGTTACGAGTTTCCGCAAATAATTTTTGTTAGTGTTCCTGTATTGGAGATTCAGGAAGAATTTTGTGCATTTTTCTCTATATTCCATCCAGTTTGCTTTATTTTTGTAATAGATTACATTAGATTGTTCTTGAATAAATTCCTCAAGTTCTTTTTGCTTTTCCTCTAACTTATTTTGTATCTCTGTAGTATCGTTTTTATTGCTATTTACCTGTAGTATTAGTTAATGGATTTCCCTTGTTAGTCTTGTCTCTTTAGCCAGAAACTGCTTTTTTATTATTGATGAATATTGAATTGAATGACCTCTGGAGGTAAATTTAAAGGTATCCCAAACAATAAGGGGATTTGCTGAACCTATACTACTCTGGAAAAATTCAGTTATAAATGATTTTGTCTTAGTTAAAAATAAGTTGTACTCCAGTAAACTGTGATTAAATTTCCAATATCCCCGTCCACGTGGAAAATCTATAAGAGTTATGTGAAGGCCAATTAGATGATGATCCGATCGCATTCTGTCTCCTATTAAAACGTTTTAAACCTTTGATGCAAGAGAGAAAGAGACAAGAAAGTGGTCAAGACGACAAGCTTGATTAAGTCTCCTCCATGTATATCTCACTAGGTCGGGTCTTTTTAGTCTACAAATATCCACTATTTCTAATGTGTCCTTAATATTTGTGATTTCCTTAAGGGCACAGTGATGATAGTTTGTAGAGTGATTACCTTTACGGTCCATTGAGGTACTTAACACTGTGTTATAGTCTCCTACCATAATGATTTCATCATTTGTTGCCTGTAAGTTCAATAAATTGGTATAAATATTTTCGAAGAAGTACGGATCATCCTGATTTGGAACATATAGATTAATGAGCCAAATCTCTTTTTCGTCCACTTTCACATTAAAAAAGATCCACCTTCCTTGCGAATCATTCCTGACTATTTGCACATTCAAATAGACATTTTTGTTAATTAATATCATCCCACCTTTTGAGTTCCTTTGTCCATGACAGAAAATTATTTCACCACCCAATTCCTTTTTCCATGCAACTCCATCTAAGGATGGATGAGTGAGTTTCCTGTAAACAGTACATGTTATATTCCTTTTCTTTTCGCCACGTAAAGACTGATCTTTTTTTATAATCTGCTAAACCGTTACAATTATAACTGGCTATACGTATTTCACCCCTTACCATAACTAGATACTATTCTTAGTCTAAATTTACCATAATTAGTGCTTGTAAAGTTACTACCATCAGAGGTATTATGACGGTCAAAACTAGAACTTTCTAATGTCTGATATTTTGAATTCAAGAAATAGGTTCTATCAATATTTGTTTTATTCCCTTGCCTGTTTGCCTGTGAGCCAATGCCACAGATGTTAGAAATTTGAGACAAGATATTATGTGTGTAGTAAATCTGAGTAGGTTGATGCGTATTATATTGGATGTGATTTAGTGAAAGTGTGTACGATGTCTGTATAAGAGTAAGACTATAATGTGTGCTGTCCAAATAAATAATAACCCTGCCAATTTACATGGTTGAGTTTCTATGTGTGTAACATGTAGTGGGTATAGCCTTAACATTCATGATGATAATAGTAATCCATATCGTATCACTGTCAAAGTTGCATCCTAATTACATAATTGAAAAACACATCCAAGCATTTCCATAGCAATTGACGTTTCACATGATCATGAAAAAGGCCTTGCATTACTCTAGAAACGGCTTCACTACAGTACAAATGTATTCCGTACAATATGTTATTATTCCCTAATGCACCTATTCTGATATCTTCAACGTGCTTGTTGTAAACATATATAAACTTGTAGACAAATACATAAAAAAGATAGACAAACAAGAAACACATTAAATTATAGAACAGTTTGACAATGGAGAGAGGTGAGAGAGGGAGAAGAGAGAAGAGAAGAGAAAAGAAAAGAGAAAGAAGAGAGCGAGATTAGGTGTGTGTGTTTATGTATAAGTCTGTATGTGTAAGTGAGCATGTAATTGAGTAGGTGTGTGTTCATATCCACTTCATAGTGTTCAGATATTTTTACAGTTCTCATACATTATTTTTTTCGGAACCTGAAGTCCCGGTAGAATCTAGTACAGCCATGGTGTTATGGAGCTGTCTCGGAATAGCTGTCCATCTGTAAAGAGTTTGTCCACAATGAGAAAGGCACGCTTACCCTTCTCCCTCTGTTGCCGCTGTACCGGAAACAGTCTCAAACGACTTTGTTTATCTCCCTTGGAAATTGGTCATTGAGACTGAATTTGATCCCTTTAAGCTCCTTCCCCTGCTTTTGATCAGCTCCTTTTGTTGGTAGTGTTCAAATTTTGCGATGATCGGTCGGGGACCCTTGGTCTTATCGCTCCGAGCTTCAAGTCTGTGTACTTGCTGGAAAGCCAACTTGTTTACAGTCTCTTTAGGAAGTTTAAAGGCGGATTGCATGAATTCTCTGATCACTCCCTCTGGATTATTGGATGCGTCCTGAGGAATCCCAGAAAAAAATAGATTTTCACGCATGCCACGACTTTGTATGTCTGGTAGTGACTCCTTCATCACCCTGTTTTCCCTGAGTAGACAATCCATGTTGGAATCGTGGATTTTAACCTTGACTGTGAGTGCCTTGTTATCTCCTTGGAGCATCAGAATTTCACTCTGGCTAAACTCCAAACTCCCCCTCAGCCCTGCTACCTCCTCACACAATTTTTCCAGTGTTGTATGAATTCAAGCCAGAGCACTAGCCTCTACTTCAACGGTAAGTAAATCGTCGGTGTCTGTAGATGAATCCGTTTTTCTTTTTTTTGTCGGGTAAAAGTTACTTTGTGAGGTAGTCAGATCTTTCCATAATGGAGTATGTTGTTCCTCCATAGCGTAAAGCTGTTGGTACTCGTTGATTTCCCCCAGGATCTCCTTAGTATCCAGGTTGGCTTTTTACTGTAACCAGATGTTTTACGAAAAAATAACAATGAGTCTTTCCCAGGACGACGACAGGTGTCTCTAGTACAGCCAGCTAGCACTCGCGGAATCCACCTACTCAGACCCTTTACTTAGTACTTTGTTGAAGCACCTTTGGCAGCGATTACAGCCTCGCGTCTTCTTGGGTATGATGCTACAAGCTTGGCACACCTGTATTTGAGGAGTTTATCCCATTGTCCTCTGCAGATCATCTCAAACTCTGTCAGGTTGGATGGAGAGCTTTGCTGCACAGCTATTTTCAGGTCTCTCCAGAGATGTTTGATCAGGTTCAAGTCCGGGCTCTGGCTGGGCCACTCAAGGACATTCAGAGACTTGTCCCGAAGCCACTCCTGCGTTGTCTTGGCTGTGTGCTTAGAGTAATTGTCCTGTTGGAAGGTGAACCGTCACCCCAGTCTGAGGTCTTGAGCACTCTGGAGCAGGTTTTCATCAAGGATCTCTCTGTACTTTGCTCCGTTCATCTTTCCCTCAATCCTGACTAGTCTCCCAGTCCCTGCCGCTAAAAAACATTCCCACAGAATGATCAAATAAAATTGTATTAGTCACATGCAGGTGTAGACCTTACAGTGAAATGCTTAGTTACAAGCCCTTAACCAACAATGCAGTTAAAAAAAATATGGATAAGAATAAGAATTGCTCAGCTCAAGGAAGAGTCTTGGTGGTTCCAAACTACTTCCATTTAAGAATGATAGAGGCCACTGTGTTCTTGAGGACCTTCAATGCTGCATTCATTTTTTAGTACCCTTCCCCAGATCTGTGCCTCGACACAATCCTGTCTCAGAGCTCTACGGACAATTCCTTCAACCTCATGGTTTAGTTTTTGCTCTGACATCCACTGTCAACTGTGGACCTTATATCGACAGATGTGTGCCTTTCCAAAGCATGTCCAATCAATTTAATTTACCGCAGGTGGACTCCAATCAAGTTGTACAAACATCTCAAGGATCACCAATGGAAACAGGATGCACCTGAGCTACATTTACGAGTCTCATAGCAAAGGGTCTGAATGCTTATGTAAATAAGCTATTTCAGTTGTTTTATTTTTTTAAACTAAATTAGCAAACATTTCTAAATACCTGTTTTCACTTTGTCACTTGGGTATAGTGTGTAGATTGATGATGATGATGATGATTTAATCAATTTTAGAATTGACGTAAACAAAATGTGGAAAACGTCAAGGGGTCTGAATATTTTCTCTGATTTACCCACAAGGCCTCAGGCAGGCCAGTCACTTCAGATGACAGCTTTCATTTTCAAAATGACTTTCAGTATCTATATACTGTACATCTGTGATAGACTAGTGGGGAGGAAACCTCTGTATATGTGTGAGTAATGGGAAATATGTTGTGAGATGGTTTAGACATGGTCTGGGAATCAATGTGGAAGGTCATGCCATGCACCACTGTCCTCTCAACTATCTCCAAGCATAGTGTCTCACTGGAGGCAGTGTCCTCTCAACTACCTCCAATCATAGTGTCTCACTGGAAGCAGTGTCCTCTCAACTACCTCCAATCATAGTGTCTCCTTGGGTGCAGTGTCCTCTCAACTACCTCCAATCATAGTGTCTCACTGGGTGCAGTGTCCTCTCAACTACCTCCAATCATAGTGTATCACTGGAAGCAGTGTCCTCTCAACTACCTCCAATCATAGTGTCTCACTGGGTGCAGTGTCCTCTCAACTACCTCCAATCATAGTGTCTCACTGGAAGCAGTGTCCTCTCAACTACCTCCAATCATAGTGTCTCACTGGAAGCAGTGTCCTCTCAACTACCTCCAATCATAGTGTCTCCTTGGGTGCAGTGTCCTCTCAACTACCTCCAATCATAGTGTCTCACTGGGTGCAGTGTCCTCTCAACTACCTCCAATCATAGTGTATCACTGGAAGCAGTGTCCTCTCAACTACCTCCAATCATAGTGTCTCACTGGGTGCAGTGTCCTCTCAACTACCTCCAATCATAGTGTCTCACTGGAAGCAGTGTCCTCTCAACTACCTCCAATCATAGTGTCTCACTGGGTGCAGTGTCCTCTCAACTACCTCCAATCATAGTGTATCACTGGAAGCAGTGTCCTCTCAACTACCTCCAATCATAGTGTCTCACTGGGTGCAGTGTCCTCTCAACTACCTCCAATCATAGTGTCTCACTGGAAGCAGTGTCCTCTCAACTACCTCCAATCATAGTGTCTCACTGGGTGCAGTGTCCTCTCAACTACCTCCAATGATAGTGTCTCCTTGGGTGCAGTGTCCTCTCAACTACCTCCAATCATAGTGTCTCACTGGGTGCAGTGTCCTCTCAACTACCTCCAATCATAGTGTCTCACTGGGTGCAGTGTCCTCTCAACTACCTCCAATCATAGTGTATCACTGGAAGCAGTGTCCTCTCAACTACCTCCAATCATAGTGTCTCACTGGGTGCAGTGTCCTCTCAACTACCTCCAATCATAGTGTCTCACTGGAAGCAGTGTCCTCTCAACTACCTCCAATCATAGTGTCTCACTGGAAGCAGTGTCCTCTCAACTACCTCCAATCATAGTGTCTCCTTGGGTGCAGTGTCCTCTCAACTACCTCCAATCATAGTGTCTCACTGGGTGCAGTGTCCTCTCAACTACCTCCAATCATAGTGTATCACTGGAAGCAGTGTCCTCTCAACTACCTCCAATCATAGTGTCTCACTGGGTGCAGTGTCCTCTCAACTACCTCCAATCATAGTGTCTCACTGGAAGCAGTGTCCTCTCAACTACCTCCAATCATAGTGTCTCACTGGGTGCAGTGTCCTCTCAACTACCTCCAATCATAGTGTATCACTGGAAGCAGTGTCCTCTCAACTACCTCCAATCATAGTGTCTCACTGGGTGCAGTGTCCTCTCAACTACCTCCAATCATAGTGTCTCACTGGAAGCAGTGTCCTCTCAACTACCTCCAATCATAGTGTCTCACTGGGTGCAGTGTCCTCTCAACTACCTCCAATGATAGTGTCTCCTTGGGTGCAGTGTCCTCTCAACTACCTCCAATCATAGTGTCTCACTGGGTGCAGTGTCCTCTCAACTACCTCCAATCATAGTGTCTCCTTGGGTGCAGTGTCCTCTCAACTATCTGACTGCAGTAACTGTGGTGTTAGAGGCAGAAGAGGGTTCTCTTCAGTCACTATGGTGTTAGAGGCAGAGGAGGGTTCTCTTCAGTCACTATGGTGTTAGAGGCAGAAGAGGGTTCTCTTCAGTCACTGTGGTGTTAGAGGCAGAAGAGGGTTCTCTTCAGTCACTATGGTGTTAGAGGCAGAAGAGGGTTCTCTTCAGTCACTATGGTGTTAGAGGCAGAAGAGGGTTCTCTTCAGTCACTATGGTGTTAGAGGCAGAAGAGGGTTCTCTTCAGTCACTATGGTGTTAGAGGCAGAAGAGGGTTCTCTTCAGTCACTATGGTGTTAGAGGCAGAAGAGGGTTCTCTTCAGTCACTATGGTGTTAGAGGCAGAGGAGGGTTCTCTTCAGTCACTATGGTGTTAGAGGCAGAAGAGGGTTCTCTTCAGTCACTATGGTGTTAGAGGCAGAGGAGGGTTCTCTTCAGTCACTATGGTGTTAGAAGCAGAGGAGGGTTCTCTTCAGTCACTATGGTGTTAGAGGCAGAAGAGGGTTCTCTTCAGTCACTATGGTGTTAGAAGCAGAGGAGGGTTCTCTTCAGTCACTATGGTGTTAGAAGCAGAGGAGGGTTCTCTTCAGTCACTATGGTGTTAGAGGCAGAGGAGGGTTCTCTTCAGTAACTATGGTGTTAGAAGCAGAGGAGGGTTCTCTTCAGTCACTATGGTGTTGGAAGCAGATAAGGGTTCTCTTCAGTCACTATGGTGTTAGAAGCAGAGGAGGGTTCTCTTCAGTCACTATGGTGTTAGAGGCAGAGGAGGGTTCTCTTCAGTCACTATGGTGTTAGAAGCAGAAGAGGGTTCTCTTCAGTCACTGTGGTGTTGGAAGCAGAGGAGTGTTCTCTTCAGTCACTATGGTGTTAGAAGCAGAAGAGTGTTCTCTTCAGTCACTATGGTGTTAGAGGCAGAAGAGGGTTCTCTTCAGTCACTATGGAGATCGAGGCAGAAGAGGGTTCTCTTCAGTCACTATGGTGTTAGAAGCAGAAGAGGGTTCTCTTCAGTCACTATGGTGTTAGAGGCAGAAGAGGGTTTTCTTCAGTCACTATGGTGTTAGAGACAGAAGAGGGTTCTCTTCAGTCACTATGGAGATCGAGGCAGAAGAGGGTTCTCTTCAGTCACTATGGTGTTAGAGGCAGAAGAGGGTTCTCTTCAGTAACTATGGAGATCGAGGCAGAAGAGGGTTCTCTTCAGTAACTATGGTGTTAGAGGCAGAAGAGGGTTCTCTTCAGTCACTATGGTGTTAGAGGCAGAAGAGGGTTCTCTTCAGTCACTATGGTGTTAGAGGCAGAAGAGGGTTCTCTTCAGTAACTATGGTGTTAGAGGCAGAAGAGGGTTCTCTTCAGTCACTGTGGTGTTAGAAGCAGAGGAGGGTTCTCTTCAGTCACTATGGAGATCGAGGCAGAAGAGGGTTCTCTTCAGTCACTATGGTGTTAGAAGCAGAGGAGGGTTCTCTTCAGTCACTATGGAGATCGAGGCAGAGGAGGGTTCTCTTCAGTCACTATGGAGATCGAGGCAGAAGAGGGTTCTCTTCAGTCACTATGGAGATCGAGGCAGAGGAGGGTTCTCTTCAGTAACTATGGAGATCGAGGCAGAGGAGGGTTCTCTTCAGTAACTATGGAGATCGAGGCAGAGGAGGGTTCTCTTCAGTAACTATGGAGATCGAGGCAGAGGAGGGTTCTCTTCAGTAACTATGGAGATCGAGGCAGAGGAGGGTTCTCTTCAGTAACTATGGAGATCGAGGCAGAGGAGTGTTCTCTTCAGTAACTATGGAGATCGAGGCAGAGGAGGGTTCTCTTCAGTAACTATGGAGATCGAGGCAGAGGAGGGTTCTCTTCAGTAACTATGGAGATCGAGGCAGAGGAGGGTTCTCTTCGGTAACTATGGAGATCGAGGCAGAGGAGGGTTCTCTTCAGTAACTATGGAGATCGAGGCAGAGGAGGGTTCTCTTCAGTAACTATGGAGATCGAGGCAGAGGAGGGTTCTCTTCAGTAACTATGGAGATCGAGGCAGAGGAGGGTTCTCTTCAGTAACTATGGAGATCGAGGCAGAGGAGGGTTCTCTTCAGTAACTATGGAGATCGAGGCAGAGGAGGGTTCTCTTCGGTAACTATGGAGATCGAGGCAGAGGAGGGTTCTCTTCAGCTTTGTGTGTGTGACATAAGTCAGCTCAGACACTCCTACTGAGTAGATTAGATTTGATTAGATACACTTCATTATATTCTTCTTGCAGTGTTTTGAAACAAAATAGGACAATACAGGACATAAACAATCAAACAGGACAAGACCACACAGTGCATTGTTGGGTACTGTCTTCTTCATCCTATTGTAGAAGTGTATTGTGCTCCACAAGAGCTCATAGTCCATAAAAACCAAGAGGAGGAAGATCTCTGCTGGAACAGTCATAACGGGCTCATGGACTTCCTGTTTCCTTAATAATCAGCCCCTATCATTGATCAAGGTGTAGCCTATTGTCATTGGGGATGTCATGTGGAACGCTATTGAATAACCACATTCTTCACCATGAACCAAAATTATTCTAGACATAGGAATATGATTCCAGAATAGATCTAGAAATGTCAGAAGTTGCCATTTAACTATAATACGCCATTGTAGTGACATAATTAATATGTCGTGTTAGACTACATGTCACTTCTATGGTAAAGTAGCTGATACTTGATGTGCAGATTTTAGTATAAGTCTACCTGAAGGAATAGGTACTGTAGGGTTATCATTGACCAAGTAGATAGTTTTGGTGTCAAATATTCAACAGTATATTTTGAGAATGGCATCCATTCATTGACGACATCCCACAGACTGTATATCTTTGTTCCAGACCCCAACCAACTGAAATTAGCCAAGGGGCTCTTAGTGAGGCCTACTCAACACTTAAGCAATACTTTATGTGTTGTTGTCGAGGACAAATTGCTCCAGGAGGTGTAGTACCATAAACTAAACTCTATTACTCTGACATGTTCTTGCCTGTATGAGAGCTATGCCAAAAATGTCATAACTCACTCTATCCCAGGGATAAACCAACGGCATAGCGTTATACCAGGGATGAGGCAGTCGGCAGATGAAACAGACACAAATAACTCACGTTCAGGATCTAATCTACACTAATCTAATCTAATCTACACTGTTAATCTGTGTGTGTAATGAATGTGTCATTACTTGTGTGTCATGGAATCTCCAGTGACTGACAGAACAGTAGAAGTGTTGGCAGGTTATTCTGACAGACAAATTAGAGGGCAAATATAATTAATTCCTCATTGTTCAGGCTTGCATTTTGAGAGTTTTTACAGTAATAAGATTGAAGTATATTTTATGTTGTACAGTATGTCGTACAGTATGAGCCTAATATCAAGGGAAACATCTTATTTGTATCCCTATAACCAATTTTGTTGTATTACGGTTTGAATGTCTATCAGTTATTCAATGTAAGTTTTCTTCTTGTAATGAATTAATATGACATGTTAATAATGTGACATATCAAAACATCCAAACCCCAAATGATCTTCTTCAGTGTTACATGATCTGCTAGGGCCGGTTCTGCCATAGGACTGATGTACAGACACGGAGTGACATGCACCTGGAACAGAGTGGGATTGGGTTTCATTGTAGGGCAGGCAGCGCTGCCTCCAAGCCTGTTGTTTATATATACAGTGTAACTGACTTGTTCAAGCGATTAATCTGCCTCATTTGATGGGACGGCTAAACAAACAACACCACTGTCTCTTATCTGATGGAAGCTAACTATGATCAGTCTCTTATCTGATGGAAGCTAACTAGGACCACAGTCTCTTATCTGATGGAAGCTAACTAGGACCACAGTCTCTTATCTGATGGAAGCTAACTAGGACCAAAGTCTCTTATCTGATGGAAGCTAACTAGGACCACAGTCTCTTATCTGATGGAAGTTAACTAGGATCAGTCTCTTATCTGATGGAAGCTAACTAGGATCAGTCTCTTATCTGATGGAAGCTAACTAGGATCAGTCTCTTATCTGATGGAAGCTAACTAGGACCACAGTCTCTTATCTGATGGAAGCTAACTAGGACCACAGTCTCTTATCTGATGGAAGCTAACTATGATCAGTCTCTTATCTGATGGAAGCTAACTATGATCAGTCTCTTATCTGATGGAAGCTAACTATGATCAGTCTCTTATCTGATGGAAGCTAACTATGATCTGTCTCTTATCTGATGGAAGTTAACTAGGATCAGTCTCTTATCTGATGGAAGCTAACTATGATCAGTCTCTTATCTGATGGAAGCTAACTAGGACCACAGTCTCTTATCTGATGGAAGCTAACTAGGACCACAGTCTCTTATCTGATGGAAGCTAACTAGGATAAGTCTCTTATCTGATGGAAGCTAACTAGGACCACAGTCTCTTATCTGATGGAAGCTAACTAGGACCACAGTCTCTTATCTGATGGAAGCTAACTAGGACCACAGTCTCTTATCTGATGGAAGCTAACTAGGACCACAGTCTCTTATCTGATGGAAGCTAACTAGGACCACAGTCTCTTATCTGATGGAAGCTAACTAGGACCACAGTCTCTTATCTGATGGAAGCTAACTAGGACCACAGTCTCTTATCTGATGGAAGCTAACTAGGACCACAGTCTCTTATCTGATGGAAGCTAACTAGGACCACAGTCTCTTATCTGATGGAAGCTAACTAGGACCACAGTCTCTTATCTGATGGAAGTTAACTAGGATCAGTCTCTTATCTGATGGAAGCTAACTAGGATCAGTCTCTTCTGATGGAAGCTAACTAGGATCAGTCTCTTATCTGATGGAAGCTAACTATGATCAGTCTCTTATCTGATGGAAGCTAACTATGATCAGTCTCTTATCTGATGGAAGCTAACTATGATCAGTCTCTTATCTGATGGAAGCTAACTATGATCAGTCTCTTATCTGATGGAAGCTAACTATGATCAGTCTCTTATCTGATGGAAGCTAACTATGATCAGTCTCTTATCTGATGGAAGCTAACTAGGATCTGTCTCTTATCTGATGGAAGTTAACTAGGATCAGTATTTTATCTGATGGAAGCTAACTAGGATCAGTCTCTTATCTGATGGAAGCTAACTAGGACCACAGTCTCTTATCTGATGGAAGCTAACTAGGACCACAGTCTCTTATCTGATGGAAGCTAACTAGGACCACAGTCTCTTATCTGATGGAAGCTAACTAGGATCAGTCTCTTATCTGATGGAAGCTAACTAGGATCAGTCTCTTATCTGATGGAAGCTAACTAGGACCACAAGATTCCAGTTGTAATGAGACCTCTAGTTTTCCATCTCAGGAATTCACTTTGACTCATGTTGCAAGGACAAACAGCACATACACATGTGTATATGAACATTATATTAACCACATACATTGAATACAACACAAATGAACATTAGTATTTTGAACAAAGTAAGCAGATGTAAATCATATTTGGAGATGTAAAATCTGAATGGCCCGTATGTCCAAAGTACATTTGAGTAATTTGTAAATGTAGAAAGCAGAAGATGGGGTTGGACAGGAGGGTGCGAGGCAGACCATCTGTACATGGAGCCCTGCCTACAAGACCAATTGGCTCTGGGTGAGGTGGTATAGTAGGACCTGCTAGTGCTGAATGGCTGGTCATGTCTGAACAGGGTTGGTGTTAGTGAATTCCTGTCATTTCTCAACAGGGTTGGTGTTAGTGAATTCCTGTCATGTCTGAACAGGGTTGGTGTTAGTGAATTCCTGTCATGTCTCAACAGGGTTGGTGTTAGTGAATTCCTGTCATGTCTCAACAGGGTTGGTGTTAGTGAATGGCTGGTCATGGCTGAACAGGGTGGGTGTTAGTGAATGGCTGGTCATGTCTGAACAGGGTTGGTGTTAGTGAATGGCTGGTCATGTCTGAACAGGGTTGGTGTTAGTGAAAGGCTGGTCCTGTCTGAACAGGGTTGGTGTTAGTGAATGGCTGGTCCTGTCTGAACAGGGTTGGTGTTAGTGAATGGCTGGTCCTGTCTGAACAGGGTTGGTGTTAGTGAATGGCTGGTCATCTCTGAACAGGGTTGGTTTCTTTATTTTTACTATTTTCTACATTGTAGAATAATATTGAAGACATCAAAACTATGAAATAACACATATGGAATCATGTAGTCACCCCAAAAAGTATAATCAAGGCAAAGTAGCCACCCTTTGAGGACAGCTTTGCACACTCTTGTCATTCTCTCAACCACCTTCATGAGGTAGTCACCTGGAATGCATTTCAATTAACAGGTGTGCCTTCTTAAAAGTTAATTTGTAGAATGTATTTATTTCTTATTTCTTTATTTCATTTGAGCCAATCAAATGTGTTGTGACAAGGTAGGGGTCGTATACAGAAGTCCAAGTCCATATTATATATATATTATATCAAGAACAGCTCAAATAAGCAAAGAGAAACGACAGTCCATCATTACTTTAAGACATGAAGGTTAGTCAATGCGAAAAATGTCAGGAACTTTGAAAGTTTCTTCAAGTGAAGTCCCAAAAACCATCAAGCGCTATGATGAAACTGGCTCTCATGAGGACCGCCACAGGAATGGAAGACCCAGAGTTACCTCTGCTGCAGAGTATAAGTTCATTAGAGTTACCAGCCTCAGAAATTGCAGCCCAAATAAATGCTTCACAGAGTTCAAGTAAGACATATCTCAATATCAACTGTTCAGAGGAGACTGCGTGAATCAGGCCTTCATGTTTGAATTTATGCAAAGAAACCACTACTAAAGGACACCAATAATAAGAAGAGACTTGCTTGGGCCAAGAAACAAAAGCAATGGACATTAGACTGGTGGAAGTCTGTCCTTTGGTCTGATGAGTCCAAATTTGAGATTTATGGTTCCAACCGCCGTGTCTTTGTGAGACGCAGAGTAGGTGAACGGATGATCTCCGCATGTGTGGTTCCCACCGTGAAGCATGGAGGAGGAGGTGTGATGTGGTGGTGCTTGGCTGGTGACACTGTCTGTGATTGATTTAGAATTCAAGGCACACTTAACCAGCATGGCTACCACAGCATTCTGCAGCGATACGCCATCCCATGTGGTTTGGGCTTATTGGGACTATTATTTATTTTTCAACAGGACATGTACCCAAAACACACCTCCAGGCTGTGTAAGGGCTATTTGACCAAGAAGGAGAGTGATGGAGTGCTGCATCAGATAACCTGGCCTTCACAATCACCCGACCTCAACCCAATTGAGATGGTTTTGGATGAGTTGGACCGCAGAGTGAAGGAAAAGCCCTCAACAAGTGCTCAGCATATGTGGGAACTCCTTCAAGACTGTTGGAAAAGCATTCCAAGTGAAGCTGGTTGAGACAATGCCAAGAGTGTGCAAAGCTGTCATCAAGGCAAAGGGTGGTTACTTTGAATAATCTCAAATATAACATACATTTTGATTTGTTTAAAACTTTTTTGGTTACTACATGATTGCATATGATATTTCATAGTTTTGATGTCTTCACTAATATTGTACAATGTATAAAATAGTAAAAATGAAGGAAAACCCTGGAATGAGTAGGTGTGTTAAAACTTTTGACTGGTACTGAATGTACAGTGCATTCTGAAAGTATTCAGACCCCTTGACTTGTCAAAACTTTGTTACATTACAGCCTTATTCTAAAATGTATTAAATTGTTATTCCCCCCCTCATCAATCTAAACGCAATAACAAAACCTAACAGGTTTTTAGATATTTTTGCAAACTTATTCAAAATACAAAACTGAAATATCACATTTACATAAGTATTCAGACCCTTTACTCAGTACTTTGTTGAAGTACCTTTGGTAGCGATTACAGCCTCGAGTCTTCTTGGGTATGACGTTACAAGCTTGGCACACCTGTATTTGGGGAGTTTCTCCCATTCTTCTCTGCAGATTTCAGGTGTCTCCAGAGATGTTTGATCGGGTTCAAGTCCGGGCTGTGGCTGGGTCACTCAAGGACATTCAGAGACTTGCCTTGAATCCACTCCTGCGTTGGCTGCGTGCTTAGGGTCATTGTTCTGTTGGAAGGTGAACCTTCGCACCAGTCTGAGGTCCTGAGCACTCTGGAGCAGGTTTTCATCAAGGATCTGTCTGTACTTTGCTCCGTTCATCTTTCCCTCGATCCTGACTAGTCTCCCAGTCCCTGCCGCTGAAGAACATCCCCACAACATGATCCTGCCACCACCATGCTTCACCATAGTGATGGTGCCAAGTTTCCTCCAGATGTGACGCTTGGCATTCAGGCCAAAGATTTCCATCTTGGTTTCATCCGACCAGAGAATATTGTTTCTCATGGTCTGAGAGTCCTTTAGGTGCCTTTTGGCAAACTCCAAGCGGGCTGTCATGTGCCTTTTACTGAGGAGTGGCATCCGTCTGGCCCCTCTAGTATAATGGCCTGAATGCTGCAGAGATTGTTGTCCTTCTGGAAGGTTCTCCCATCTCCACAGAGGAACTCTAGAGCTCTGTCAGATTGACCATCGGGTTCTTGGTCACCTCCCTGACCAAGGCTCTTCTCCCCCGATTGGTCAGTTTAGCCAGGCAGCCAGCTCTTGGAAGAGTCTTGGTGGTTCAAAACTTATTCTATTTAAGAATGATGGAGGCAACTGTGTTCTTGGGGAACTTTAATGCTGCAGACATTGTTTGGGACCCTTCCACAGTTCTGTGCCTCGACACAATCCTCTCAGAGCTCTACGGACAATTCCTTTGACCTCATTGCTTTATTTTTTGCTCTGACATGCACTGTCAACTGTGGGACCTTATCTAGACATGAGTGTGCCTTTCCAAATCATGTTCAATCAATCAAGTTGTAGAAACATTTCAAGGATAATCAATGGAAACAGGATGCACCTGAGCTCAATTGCGAGTCTCATAGCAAAGGGTCTGAATACTTGTGTACATACGGTATAATTTAATTTTATAAATGTGCTAACATTTCTAAAAACCAGTTTTTCCCCTGTCATTATGGGCTATTGTATGTAGATTGAGGACAGAAATGTATTTAATACATTTTAGAATAAGGCTGTAACATAACAAAATGTGGAAAAGTGAAGGGGTCTGAAAACTTTCCGAATGCATTGCAATTTTCTTCTAATTTATTTGTGATGTGTTTTTCATTGTATGCTTTGGCCATCAATTCCTAAGATGAAACATACCGGGTCTTCAAATGAACATTTCAACCAAGCCCATGGAGATAATTATTTGCAGAGTTGCATTTTTGTCTGAATTTGAAATGGAAAATATATTTTTTTAAATTGCCAAAATCTACTAAAACCCTAGGAGGGTAGAGAACAGGTAGAATACAGTGTGTGTGTGTGTGTGTGTGTGTGAGTGAGTCAGTGAGTGAGAGAGAGAGGAGAGAGAGTGAGAGAGTGAGAGAGAGAGGAGAGAGAGGAGAGAAGAGAGAGAGAGAGAGAGGAGAGAGTCGCGATTACTACACCTTCTTTCCCTCAAAGCTGTTTTCCCCAGGGTGCAATTTTCACCTTTTTTGTTCTAAGCAAAATGCGCTGAAAAACACCTCAGTTGCCACAAATAGCAGTTGGTAATTACCTACAGAAATTTGCATGAGGTTTTTAATTCTTAATTCCCCACTTGGTAATTTAAGGGTTATCGCATTGCCTGTAATAAAATAATCAAAATTGTAAAAAGACACTAGGAGTGTATTCACATGTTATTAATCAGGCATGAAGACAGAGCAGAGGTAATGGAAACATTTTCAGTAGTATGTTAATGAATATGGGAATATGCTTCTATTTCTGAGCAATTAGCAAATGATGAGGCAGGGTCAGGTATTGTACTAAATTCATGGAGCTAATAATGCACAGAGGGACCAAGACAATTCAGGTGTGTTCAAAACACGGCCATGACACCAGACACAGCACCTCGTTCCTCTTTCTTCTCCACCTCCCCAGGAATATTAACCATAGAGCTGTCTCTGTCATGACTCCGTTTCAACGGGATGCATTGTGGGTGTTTGGCTTGGTGGTTATAGTAAATCAGACGTTGTTATTTTAACCTCTAACAAATCAACAAAAGGCAATTCATGGGAGAAAAAAAAAATGTTAAAAGAAAAAATGAAAGTGAGGAGGTAACTCTTAGCCAAAGGACAGGTCACTGTTTCCGCATTCACAGGTTCAGCCTCCAGTCTAGGGTTAGTTGTCATGCTAGCTAGACTGTGTGTGTCTGTGTGCAGATGGGGTTGACATGCTCCTCATTGTGACTGGGAGTTGTAACAGGATGCTGCATTATTGCTAGGGTGCCATTTGGGAGGCAAAACGCAGAAAGGTGTTCCCCCAGGTGACTGTGAAAAGCCCTGGGAACTGGGTGACACCACAGCCGGGGGTTTGACCTGCAGTTAGCGTGGAGCCCCACCAGGTATTGTCCTGGCTTGTCAAACATCCATTGACATAGTGATCCTTTTACATCCGCTGAGCGAACGGTTCCGCTGCTGGCCGCAACAAGACAGAGAAGGGGGTGAGAGGGGTGAGGGTTGTCCCACTTTCACCGCTTCTGCTCTCCATCAGCCCTGAGCAAAGCACTGGGGGGAGGGGGGGGGGGGGTTCTAGGTTCAAGCACCAGGGTGCAAAAGTCACCAATGAATGTGTCAATCAGCTTCACCTTTGTGGTTGTTGTTAGTCCCATCCGACACCTTCTCAAATCACCTCATTATAAACACACAGTGAGAGTGGATGAGGAGGTCATGGCTGCAGGGTAAATTATTTCATAAATTAGGAACTAATTAACCTTTTTTATATTATAAAGTGACTATACCCTAAAAAGCATTATCATCACAGTCTCTTTTCTGCACTTTCACACATTTTCACATTGACTAGACAAATACATAAAATGTTCATTATTTCATTGTGACAGCCTTTTTCTTTCAGTGAAAACATACTGGAGAAATCAAATAAAAGGTGACAGAAAATAAAGCAGAACAGGACACAGCCAAAGTAATACTCATCAACTACTCTTTCCATACAACTGTCCTGTTCTGCCCCCTAGCGTTTATCACAGTGCATTACACACAGTATGGAAAAATTACTTAACACTAAAATCATTTTTTTTTTTTATCTGAGAAGAGACTGACACATTTCACACAAACACAAAGTACAGTGGTTCAGATACAGATGTTTATTGAAACTCAAGCTCTCTCTCTCTCCTCTTAGATCTCTCCGCGGCCTTTGTGGATAAGAGCGTTGGCTAAATTAAAATGTCAATGTAAACAAACAATGTAAAACCCAGGAGTAAACAAGAGTAAACAAAAATATTTTTTACAGCAACCTCTCTCATATTTAGTACTAGTAAAATACTGATTAAAAGTGCTAGTGCTTCAGAAGAAATGCAAATTAAAAACACTGAGAAGTGCTTTTGGTTCTTTGTAACTTAAAAAAAAGTCACAAAAATACCCATTGTCCTCATCTGCAAAAATAAAAATAACCATGGCAATCCATTTCCCATATTGTATGAAACAAAAAAGTAAAACATATCCTTAATACAAAAGCAGTTGTCTAAAGTAACTGTTTAAATTGTATATACTGCAACATTTACTCCATATTCAGTGACGTAAAACTTTGACAGACATCGTAATAGTGTCTCAGGAAGAAGGTAGATTAAAAAAAAGATGTAGCTACTAGCTACGTACTACATGATTGAATATCTGCCTCTCCAACTGCAATTCAAACCATCAAAGTGAACACTTTGCTTGCCCCTACGAGGGTGAAATCGTTCCATGTGATTTCCTAGCCTAGTTGCTGATCCGTTGGTACTGTCAAGGACCAGGCTATTCCTTATGGAGGAGAGAAACTCTGATCTACTGTAGATCTACTCTATATCAGCTGAACAGCAGGGTGTCAGTTAAGTCCAACAGGGCATGGCTGTGCCCAATGCCCCCCCCCCCCCCAAAAAAAACTGTCCTGTGGTATGAATACCATACTGCTACAGAAACATTATGTACTGTAAGGCACAGCAGGTATAACACTGGAAGAAAAAAATAATCTAAATTTTTTGGCATCAGGTTCCATCAAACATGTGACTATAGCCCTTTGTAAAGGTACCTGGACTTTGGTTGTCAAAGTAGGATTACAGTAGGGTTCCAAAAGTCCTGAAACGTTCCCAAAATCCCCAGATCTTTCAGAAATTTGACTTGAAGAATTCCAGGTTTGAGAAATCCCTCCTTGCATATTGCTACGTCCTAATTCTTGGAATCCTCCAAATCAGGGATTACTGAAAAAAAAACATTTTAGAAATTTGGGAAAGTTAACGGATCCATGCTTGCAACCCTACACAGGATTAAGACAGAAGTAACCGATTGTCCTGTTCGGTCTGGGTGGATCAGCTGGGGGAGATCTCAGACACTATGGGGAAGGATGGGAAGGTAGAACAGGAGTCTCTGTGCTTCAGTTTAAACATGAGTTGCTCTTTCTCCTGTGTGAGCCTCTGACAGAGACCTGTCTGCCTGTCTAACGTCCCTTGGAGGTCCTGGTGCTCCTTGGAGAGCTGCCTACAGACAGGAGCACAGGGAAGGACAAATATTAGAAGACACGCATACAGTGCATTAGGAAAGTATTCAGACCCCTTGACTTTTTCCACATTGTTACATTACATCCTTACTCTAAAATTGATTAAATAAATGTTTTTCCTCAATGTACACACAATACCTCATAACGACACATTTTTGCAAGTGTTTTTAAAACAAAAAACAGAAATACCTTATTTACATAAGTATTCAGACCCTTGCTATGAGACTTGAAAGACACACATCTGTCTATATAAAGGTCCCACAGTTGACAGTGCATGTCAGAGCAAAAACCATGCCATGAGGTGGAAGGAATTGTCCGTAGAGCTCCGAGACAGGATTGTGTTGAGGCACAGATCTGGGGAAGGGTACCAAAACATGTCTGCAGCATTGAAGGAAGAACACCGGCCTCCATCCTTCTTAATGGAAGACGTTTTGGAACCACCAAGACTCTTCCTAGAGCTGGCTGCCCGGCCAAACTGACCAATCGGGGGAAAAGGGCCTTGGTCAGGGTGGTGACCAAGAACCTGAGATGGGTGAATCTTCCAGAAGGACAACCATCTCTGCAGCACTCCACCAATCAGGCCTTTATGGTAGTGGCCAGATGGAAGCCACTCCTCAGTAAAAGGCATGACAGCCTGCTTGGAGTTTGCCAAAAGGCACCTTAAAGGACTCTCAGACCATGAGAAACAAGATTCTCTGGTCTGATGAAACCAAGATTGAACTATTTGAACCAGGCATCGCTCATCACCTGGCCTATACCATTCATACAGTGAAGCATGGTGGTGGCAGCGGTGATGTTCTTCAGTGGCAGGGACTGGGAGACTAGTCAGGATCGAGGGAAAGTTGAACGGAGCAAAGTACAGAGAGAGCCTTGATGAAAACAGTTATGCTCTACAGCACTCAGGACCTCAGACTGGGGTGAAGGTTCACCTTCCAATAGGATAACAACCCTAAGCACACAGCCAAGACAACACAGGAGTGGCTTCGGGACAAGTCTCTGAATGTCCTTGAGTGGCCCAGCCAGAGCCCGGATTTGAATCCAATCTCTGGTGAGACCTGAAAATAGCTGTGCAGCGACGCTCCCCATCCAACCTGACAGAGCTTGAGAGGATCTGCAGAGAAGAATGGGAGAAACTCCCCAAATACCAGGTGTGCCAAGCTTGAAGCATCATACCCAAGAAGACTCAAGGCTGTAGTCGCTGCCAAAGGTGTTTCAACAAAGTACTGAGTAAAGGGTCTGAATACTTATGTAAAATGTGTTTTTGCTTCATCACTATGGGGTGTAGATTGATGAGGGGGAAAAAACAATTTAATCAAATTGTAGAATAAGGCTGTAATATAACAATGTGGAAAAAGTCAAGGGTCTGAATACTTTCAGAATGCCCTGTATTCCATTGATAGTTTGACAGGAAGACATTCATAATGAGCGAGAAAAAAAACTAATCTGTAGCAAAGTAGATTTTATAAATATTTTGCTGACCTAAAATCACTGTTCATCAAAATTCTACAAGTGTAAAGGCATTGCCATAAGTAGAAGTAGCACCAAAAACTCATCCAGCATCTATATACTTTAATATAAGAGGAAATTACACAAGTTTCTATGGTGAAATTTATCTTTTACACTAAAGTACTGGAAACTGCCACAACTTGCTTCCTTTAAGAAATATTCTCACCACTTTCTCCACCAAGTGGCACCACATTCACATCTTATGTAAATGCAAAAGCCATTTGCTAATTTTAAGTTTGTTTGAACAGATATTAAGTTTGCTTGTTCTATATCTATTTGTTTGTTCTATATCCTTCTATATCTATTTACAGCCTTGTTGCCATGTAGTCTTCTACAATGTGACTTCCTGGTACAGACCTAACAACGTTAACTCCAGGGAAACAGACTGTTACCCACAGCTCCAGGGAAACAGATTGTTACCCACAACTCCAGGGAAACAGACTGTTACCCACAACTCCAGGGAAACAGACTGTTACCCACAACTCCAGGGAAACAGACTGTTACCCACAACTCCAGGGAAACAGACTGTTACCCACAACTCCAGGGAAACAGACTGTTACCCACAACTCCAGGGAAACAGACTGTTACCCACAACTCCAGGGTAACAGACTGTTACCCACAACTCCAGGGTAACAGACTGTTACCCACAACTCCAGGGTAACAGACTGTTACCAACAGACAGAGATGGTGTGGATATCTGATAAGCAGCAGTTCTTACTGTACAAGGCTTTGATGGTTGTCAATCCGAACTCTCAGGTCCTCGTTCTGCTGTAAAACATTTATCACCTGGTCTTCCAGAGACAGATTCTTCTCCACCTGACGTGATAGAAATACAAAGTTAGGTGGTGAAGACCTGTTATTTTACCTGAAATGCAACAAAACTCAACGTTTATATCCCAGGACAAATTAGCTAGCAAGTGCCAGCTAGCTAAACAGGGCAAATTAGCTAGCAAGTGCCAGCTAGCTAAACAGGGCAAATTAGCTAGCAAGTGCCAGCTAGCTAAACAGGACAAATTAGCTAGCAAGTGCCAGCTAGCTAAACAGGACAAATTAGCTAGCAAGTGCCAGCTAGCTAAACAGGACAAATTAGCAAGCAAGTGCCAGCTAGCTAAACAGGACAAATTAGCAAGCAAGTGCCAGCTAGCTAAACAGGACAACTTAGCTAGCAAGTGCCAGCTAGCTAAACAGGACAACTTAGCTAGCAAGTGCCAGCTAGCTAAACAGGACAACTTAGCTAGCAAGTGCCAGCTAGCTAAACAGGACAACTTAGCTAGCAAGTGCCAGCTAGCTAAACAGGACAAATTAGCTAGCTAAACAGGACAAATTAGCTAGCAAGTGCCAGCTAGCTAAACAGGACAAATTAGCTAGCAAGTGCCAGCTAGCTAAACAGGACAAATTAGCTAGCAAGTGCAAGCTAGCTAAACAGGACAAATTAGCTAGCAAGTGCAAGCTAGCTAAACAGGACAAATTAGCTAGCAAGTGCAAGCTAGCTAAACAGGACAAATTAGCTAGCAAGTGCAAGCTAGCTAAACAGGACAAATTAGCTAGTAACTGCAAGCTAGCTAGTTAAATTGCCATAAATGTTTAATGCTTTTCGACCTGTCCCCAAATTAATATAATTGGTTCAGAGTTTGTTTTGATAGTTCAATCTGCGTGTCGTGAAGGCGTTTGGTGTCGGGGGGAAATACATTTGCGCGTGGTTTGGGTACGGTGTCAGACTTCTATAACCTAGAGTATTTTTTGACAGTGCAGAGCACCTAAGATTTCTTGTTTCTGTTTTTTTCCTCTGTAAAGTATATTGAGACTGTGATGATGCACTTTAAATAAACTTTGACTAGGAGAAATCTAAGAGTCAGGTGCCTGGACTAGTCTGTCAGCCAGTCCAAGTCCCAGTCAACTTACCAGAACCTGCATCTGTAGCAGTTTGTTCCCCTGCTCCTGAATACGTTCACTCTTCATCTCAATGACAAACAGCAGACTCTCCTGCTCCTGCTCCCAGAATGGCCCAGGACTGCCATGGGCCTGGAGAGAGAGAAGGGGAGAGCGAGAGAGAGACAGAGAGAAGGGGAGAGCGAGAGGAAGCCAGAGAGAAGGGGAGAGCGAGAGAGAAGGGGAGAGCGAGAGAGCGAGAGAGAAGGGGAGAGCGAGAGAGAAGGGGAGAGCGAGAGAGAAGGGGAGAGCCAGAGAGAGAAGGGGAGAGAAGGAGAAGGGAGAGAAGGAGAGGAGAGAGAAGGAGAGGGAGAGAAGGAGAGAGAGAGGAGGAGAGTGTAAAATTAACAGCATACTAATGCGACCTGGAGACCAGATGTCTAAAACAACAGTCCAACTAAGTGAACTGGCTATGGGATCATACACAAGCCACGCAGAAACAGGCACACTGTGCAGACGCACACACATACACACCTGAATGTTCCGCTGCAGGTCCTTCTTGAAGGTAGACTCGTCAACTCTCTTCTTTAACTCATTGTACACGTGGAGCTCTGTAGTCAGCTCCTCTACCTCCTCCTTTAAAAGAAAACCAACTGGTCAGTTCTGTACTTCTTCTTACACAGTTAGAAGGTAAGGGGTACTGTATAGACCACAGTACATCAAACAGGAGATACAAACTGATCAAGTTAGAGAGACAACTAAACACACATACCTTCAACACTTTCTCTGCTGCCTGGTGTGTCTCTGTCAGCCGTTTTCTCTCTTCACTCTGTATCCTCTGCCGTTCTGTGGGGGATAATAGGGATTCTATATGTAGTTCTACGGGCCGGGATAACATCAGTCAATGATTATTCATTCTCATTCCAGTTCCAACACAATCCACATGGTTATTCCATCTACATACAGAAGTTACTTCACATGCTCTAGTCTTGCCTTCCAGCTGTCTCTCGTGCTGCTCTGCAGTCCTCTGGCTCTTCTCCCCGTAGACAATAGTCAGGTCAGAAGCCGTCTCTGTTTTCACCTGGAGATGATCAACAACACAAGTACAGGGTTGAAGCCATGTACATCCACACTTGTCATAGGAGCTAGACAAAGTGAAAACCAAATATAAAAACAGTGAGATCTTTGTTACATAAACAAAACAAGTGTATAATACCAGATGACCTGGTCTACCAAGTGTAAAATACCAGATGACCTGGTCTATCAGGTGTAGAATACCAGATGACCTGCTCTACCAGGTGTAGAATACCAGATGACCTGCTCCACCAGGTGTATAATACCAGATGACCTGCTCCACCAGGTGTATAAAACCAGATGACCTGCTCTACCAGGTGTAGAATACCAGATGACCTGCTCCACCAGGTGTATAATACCAGATGACCTGCTCCACCAGGTGTATAATACCAGATGACCTGCTCCACCAGGTGTATAATACCAGAAGACCTGCTCCACCAGGTGTAGAATACCAGATGACCTGCTCCACCAGGTGTATAAAACCAGATGACCTGCTCTACCAGGTGTAGAATACCAGATGACCTGCTCCACCAGGTGTATAATACCAGATGACCTGCTCTACCAGGTGTAGAATACCAGATGACCTGCTCCACCAGGTGTATAATACCAGATGACCTGCTCCACCAGGTGTAGAATACCAGATGACCTGCTCCACCAGGTGTATAATACCAGATGACCTGCTCCACCAGGTGTAGAATACCAGATGACCTGGTCTACCAGGTGTAAAATACCAGATGACCTGGTCTACCAGGTGTATAATACCAGATGACCTGCTCCACCAGGTGTAGAATACCAGATGACCTGCTCTACCAGGTGTAAAATACCAGATGACCTGGTCTACCAGGTGTAAAATACCAGATGACCTGCTCTACCAGGTGTATAAAACCAGATTACCTGCTCTACCAGGTGTATAAAACCAGATTACCTGCTCTACCAGGTGTATAAAACCAGATGACCTGATCTACCAGGTGTATAAAACCAGATGACCTGCTCTACCAGGTGTATAAAACCAGATGACCTGCTCTACCAGGTGTATAAAACCAGCATGTGTTCATTATCGCCAATAGCTGTACAATATATGACTTGATATCATCATGTTACTGTGATGCTCTGGTTATTCTGCCTTCAGTCGCGCCGATTTCAAGCTGCACATCCCTGGAAACATGGGCAGTGTCCCTGGAAACACGGGCAGTGTCCCAAATGCCACCCTATTCCCTATGTAGTGCACTACTTTAGACCAGAGCCCTTAGGGATTATATAGGGAATAGGGTGCAGCCACTGAGACCTCAACTCAAAAGGCTAACCAAGTTCTTTGTGTAAGACACTGTGCAAGACACTGTGCAATCCTGCTGGAGGAGCAGATTGACTTGTTCTGATCAGCTTAGTAATAATATGCTGTAGTAGTGGCTTTGTGGCTCACACTAATTAAACACTAATGCCCTTTTCATACTATCGTGCCAACTGTCCTGCGTTGGCATGGATATTTTATTTTCACATTGTCCTCTCCAATAATGGTGGACATGCTGTATAGTCAGGCCAGCACAGTACAGTTGGCTAAGCTCTGCTCAGTGTGGAAAGGGAAGATAGTGAATGTAAATATTTATAGGGTTGATGGTGAATGTAAATATTTATAGGGTATATAGTAGATGGTGAACGTAAATGGTACAGGGTATATAAACTCAGCAAAAAAAAAAAAGTCCTCTCACTGTCAACTGCGTTTATTTTCAGCAAACTTATTAGCATGTGAAAATATTTGTATGAACATAACAAGATTCAACAACTGAGACATAAACTGAACAAGTTCCACAGACATGTGACTAACAGAAATGGAATAATGTGTCCCTGAACAAAGGGAGGGTCAAACTCAAAAGTAACAGTCAGTATCTGGTGTGGCCACCAGCTGCATTAAGTACTGCAGTGCATCTTCTCCTCGTGGACTGCACCAGATTTGCCAGTTCTTGCTGTGAGATATTACCCCACTCTTCCACCAAGGCACCTGCAAGTTCCCCGGACATTTCTGGGGGGGGAATGGCCCTAGCCCTCACCCTCCGATCCAACACGTCCCAGACGTGCTCAATGGGATTGAGATCCGGGCTCTTCGCTGGCCATGGCAGAACACTGACATTCCTGTCTTGCAGGGAATCACGCACAGAACGAGCAGTATGGCTGGTGACATTGTCATGCTGCAGGGTCATGTCAGGATGAGCCTGCAGGAAGGGTACAACATGAGGGAGGAGGATGTCTTCCCTGTAACACACAGCACTGAGATTTCCTGCAATGACAACAAGCTCAGTCCGATGATGCTGTGACACACCGCCCCAGATCATGACGGACCCTCCGCATCAATCCCGCTCCAGAGCACAGGCCTCGGTGTAACACTCATTCCTTCGACAATAAACGAGAATCCGACCATCACCCCGGTGAGACAAAACTGCAACTTGTCAGTGAAGGGCACTTTTTGCCAGTCCTGTCTGGTCCAGCGACGGTGGGTTTGTGTCCATAGGTGACGTTGTTGCCGGTGATGTCTGGTGGGGACCTGCCTTACAACAAGCCCTCAGTCCAGCCTCTCTCAGCCTATTGCGGACAGTCTGAGCACTGATGGAGGGATTGTGCGTTCCTGGTGTAACTTGGGCAGTTGTTGCCATCTTGTACCTGTCCCACAGGTGTGATGTTCGATGTACCGATCCTGTGCAGGTGTTGTTACACGTTGTCGGCCACTGCGAGAACGATCAGCTGTCCATCCTGTCTCCCTGTAGCGCTGTCTTAGAAGTCTCACAGTACCGACATTGCAGTGTATTGCCCTGGCCACATCTGCAGTCCTCATGCCTCCTTGCAGCATGCCTAAGGCACGTTCACACAGATGAGCAGGGACCCTGGGCCTCTTTCTTTTGGTGTTGTTTAGAGTCAGTAGAAAGGCCTCTTTAGTGTCCTAGGTTTTCATAACTGTGACCTTAATTGCCTACCGTCTGTAAGCTGTTAGTGTCTTAAGGACCGTTCCACAGGTGCATGTTCATTAATTGTTTATGGTTCATTGAACAAGCATGGGAAACAGTGTTTAAACCCTTTACAATGAAGATCTGTGAAGTTATTTGGATTTTTACTAATTATCTTTGAAAGACGTTTCTTTTTTTGCTGAGTTTAGTAGGTGGTAGATGGTGAATGTAAATGGTATATATTAGATGGTATATGGTGAATGTAAATTGTACAGGGCATATAGTGGATGGTGAATGTAAATATTTACAGGGTATATAGTAGATGGTATATGGTGAATGTAAATGGTACAGGGATATAGTAGATGGTGAATGTAAATGGTACAGGGATATAGTAGATGGTGAATGTAAATGGTACAGGGATATAGTAGATGGTGAATGTAAATGGTACAGGGATATAGTAGATGGTGAATGTAAATGGTACAGGGATATAGTAGATGGTGAATGTAAATATTTACAGGGATATAGTAGATGGTGAATGTAAATATTTACAGGGATATAGTAGATGGTGAATGTAAATATTTACAGGGATATAGTAGATGGTATTTGGTGAATGTAAATGGTACAGGGATATAGTAGATGGTGAATGTAAATATTTACAGGGATATAGTAGATGGTATGTGGTGAATTGTCCAGGGCATTTTTTATTTATACCAGGTAAGTTGATTGAGAACACATTCTCATTTACAATAACAACCTGGGGAATAGTTACAGGAGAGAGGAGGGGGGATGAATGAGCCAATTGGAAGCTGGGGATGATTAGGTGGCCATGGTGGTATGAGGGCCAGATTGGGAATTTAGTCAGGACACCGGGGTTAACAGCCCTAGTCTTACAATAAGTGCAATGGGATATTTAATGACCTCAGAGTCAGGACACCTGTTTAACATCCCAACCGAAAGACGGCACCCTTACACAGGGCAATGTCCCCAATCACTGCCCTGGGGCATTGGGATATTTTTTTTAAACCAGAGGAAAGGCTGCCTCCTACTGGCCCTCCAACATCACTTCCACTATCATCTGGTCTCCCATCCAGGGCCTGACCAGGACCAACCCTGCTCAGCTTCAGAAGCAAGCCAGCAGTGGGATGCAGGGTGGTATGCTGCTTGCCGATGGTATATGGTGAATGTAAATGGTACAGGGTATACAGTGAATGTAAATGGTACCGGTATATAGTAGATGGTAAACGGTATATGAAGGGCTGGAGGTAAAAGCGAGCTGAGGTTTAGGGAAGTGGGCTAGCAGTGAGCTGAGGGCAGTGGGCTAGCAGTGAGCTGAGGGCAGTGGGCTAGCAGTGAGCTGAGGGCAGTGGGCTAGCAGTGCGCTGAGGGCAGTGGGCTAGCAGTGCGCTGAGGGAAGTGGGCTAGCAGTGAGCTGAGGGAAGTGGGCTAGCAGTGAGCTGAGGGAAGTGGGCTAGCAGTGCGCTGAGGGAAGTGGGCTAGCAGTGCGCTGAGGGAAGTGGGCTAGCAGTGCGCTGAGGGAAGTGGGCTAGCAGTGCGCTGAGGGAAGTGGGCTAGCAGTGCGCTGAGGGAAGTGGGCTAGCAGTGAGCTGAGGGAAGTGGGCTAGCAGTGAGCTGAGGGAAGTGGGCTAGCAGTGAGCTGAGGGAAGCGGGCTAGCAGTGAGCTGAGGGAAGTGGGCTAGCAGTGAGCTGAGGGAAGTGGGCTAGCAGTTACTATCTACCTTCTCAGTGATACGGTGGTCAAGATCACACTTAAGGTAGTAGTGGATTGATGGTCTACAATAAGTGGGCTAAAAGATGACCCATCAATTTGGTTCCTGGCTACCCATCCATTTGGTTCCTGGCTACCCATCCATTTGGTTCCTGGCTACCCATCCATTTGGTTCCTGGCTACCCATCCATTTGGTTCCTGGCTACCCATCCATTTGGTTCCTGGCTACCCATCCATTTGGTTCCTGGCTACCCATCCATTTGGTTCCTGGCTACCCATCCATTTGGTTCCTGGCTACCCATCCTATCTATCCATTTGGTTCCTGGCTACCCATCCATTTGGTTCCTGGCTACCCATCCTATCTATCCATTTGGTTCCTGGCTACCCATCCATTTGGTTCCTGGCTACCCATCCTATCTATTCATTTGGTTCCTGGCTACCCATTCTATCTATCCATTTGGTTCCTGGCTACCCATCCTATCTATCCATTTGGTTCCTGGCTACCCATCCTATCTATCCATTTGGTTCCTGGCTACCCATCCTATCTATCCATTTGGTTCCTGGCTACCCATCCTATCTATTCATTTGGTTCCTGGCTACCCATCCTATCTATTCATTTGGTTCCTGGCTACCCATCCTATCTATTCATTTGGTTCTTGGCTACCCATCCATTTGGTTCCTGGCTACCCATCCTATCTATCCATTTGGTTCCTGGCTACCCCTCCTATCTATCCATTTAGTTCCTGGCTACCCATCCTATCTAGCCATTTGGTTCCTGGCTACCCATCCTATCTATCCATTTAGTTCCTGGCTACCCATCCTATCTATCCATTTGGTTAGAATTAAAATTCATCTTCTGTGGTCTAAGGGTCACCTACCTTCTCAATGATGTTGTGAACCAGAGCTCTCTATGGGGTTAGATACCTTCTCAATGATGTTGTGAACCAGGACACAGAGCTCTCCTTGGGTTGGGTATTTTAGTAGCTCCTCCCTCTCCTGGGTCCCAGAGGCAGACAGCACCTCCCTTAGGATCTTCAGCTGCCACTCATAGTGACCCAGCTGCTTCTCCGTTTCTAGACCCACGTTCAGCTCCTCCAGAGGGACTTTACCTGGAGCAGGGGATACCAGGGTTGTATTCAGTAGGTAACAAACAGGGAGGGAATACCTGAACATGTCCAATAACAAAAAGTATTGTTCTACATGGCAAAATTCTACGTTCGCTGTGTTACGATGTACCTGAACACGACCCGTGGCTGTGGTTATCAAGGCAAAAACATTGCTAGAATGCTCAGAAAGAAATATATTATGTAGACATGTAGGATAAGAAATCACGTCAGTTCTATTCACATGTCTATCATGTATATTGTACCGTATGCTCCACAGGCTTTGCCTACTGCTTAGTACTGAGTACTGTGTGATTGAGCCATTCCCATAATGTAGTTGGCAGAGGGGTTGAACCAAACCAGACCTGGCTGCAACCTTTACTGGTCAGACTAGACTCAGTACAACACCAGTAGAATATACTACAACACCAGTAGAATATACTAACTCAATCTGTCTGACTATAAAATACTTAGAGCTACTCTGATATGTATAAGGAGGGGGGGGGGGCTCCAGTTCAACTTCTGAGGAACTCAGACTAGTTTGGTGAACCACGTTCCGAGTGATGATTGACCTTGCTGACACATGGAGACTTGTGTTAGCTCTCAGAGTTAATGCCTTAGGTTTTAGCTCAGCAGGCTAGGCCAACACAGCCTTGTTCACTCAGGCACTTGTTGAAGGCATGACCCTGAGACCCATAATTACATGATCACAGAGAACACACCAAGTACAACAGAGTACACACCAAGTACAACAGAGTACACACCAAGTACAACAGAGTACACACCAAGTACACAAGACCTGTTGAGGATTCTAATGCAGACAGCACAGTGTTGTCACATCAGTGTTTCCAAGGCCATCGAAGCGTTCAAAACTGACTGGTTGAAATTAGGTCATTATGATGTCACTTTAAAAATCAGTAATTCCAACCAGTTTCTGGGTGTAGTGACATCATTTCAACCCACCGGGATCATGACAAAGTGTGTGTCATTTAAAACATTCAGATATTTTATGCCATTTAGCAGACGCTAAGTGACTTAGTCATGCATGCATACATTACTACGTACAAGCAGCCCAGGGAATCACACCCACAATCCTGGCGTTGCGAGCGCTATCCTCTACAAACGGAGCCCTACTGGAGCCCAGTTATTATGTACAGGTTATTAGTGGGCCTAATAATAAAAGAGGATTTTATAACGAGTCAATAGGCAGTGTGATGTGTAAATCCCTCTGCATCAGAGATGTGATAAAGACAACACAGCAGGAGGAGGAGTCACAGTGTCAGTCTACAACAGGAGAGGAGGAGGAGTTACAGTGTCAGTCTACAACAGGAGAGGAGGAGGAGTCACAGTGTCAGTCTACAACAGGAGAGGAGGAGGAGTCACAGTGTCAGTCTACAACACGAGAGGAGGAGGAGTCACAGTGTCAGTCTACAACAGGAGAGGAGGAGGAGTCACAGTGTCAGTCTACAACACGAGAGGAGGAGGAGTCACAGTGTCAGTCTACAACACGAGAGGAGGAGGAGTCACAGTGTCAGTCTACAACACAACAGGAGAGGAGGAGGAGTCACAGTGTCAGTCTACAACACAACAGGAGAGGAGGAGGAGTCACAGTGTCAGTCTACAACACAACAGGAGAGGAGGAGGAGTCACAGTGTCAGTCTACAACACAACAGGAGAGGAGGAGGAGTCACAGTGTCAGTCTACAACACAACAGGAGAGGAGGAGGAGTCACAGTGTCAGTCTACAACACAACAGGAGAGGAGGAGGAGTCACAGTGTCAGTCTACAACACAACAGGAGAGGAGGAGGAGTCACAGTGTCAGTCTACAACACAACAGGAGAGGAGGAGGAGTCACAGTGTCAGTCTACAACACAACAGGAGAGGAGGAGTCACAGTGTCAGTCTACAACACAACAGGAGAGGAGGAGTCACAGTGTCAGTCTACAACACAACAGGAAGCCACACCCCTCACCTCCTTCTCCATCTTGACTGTTGTTGACCTCTTTCACAGTCTTCTCTTCCTCTTTCACTTTGTTTTTCCTCTACAAGGAGAAAAAAAGAGATTGTATTCCTACATCAGACACACTACGACAATCAACATATTACAGATAAATAAGAACAAGAAGTAAATTCTTTTTTTATTACTTCAGTTAATTTTAGTAAATACTTTGAAAACACTTTTTCCCCCCCTTAAAACTACATTGTTGGTTAAGGGCTTGTAAAGTAAGCATTTCACTTGTATTCGACGCATGTGACAAACAAAATTTGATTGAATACATACAAAACATACAATTTTGTATGTTTTGAAGTGCGAGGGACGCCAGAACTTGTTGTTCGTAAACTGTATCAGGGTAAGATCTTATGTAAAGCTTCTGATTGGTGCTTGACCCATATGGCTCTCTCACAGGGAGTCATTAGTACCCACATGACTGGAAATGAATCATTAGTTTGTTCAAAAGTTACATAACATGTCCATGCTACAGTTTTATGATTCAACAGCTGACCTGGGTCTTCATACTACTTGTACAATGGTTATTTACTTCAAACTGATCATACCAGTACTTATGGAGTCTTAATAAACATTTCTGCATTAGATACATTACGTTGTTGTAGAATAACCTATACTAGTTGAGCATTGACATCTACACTAAGGAGTTACAGTAAGGTCAATCATTGTTTTGGTAATAGGGCAATTCCATGGTAATGGAATTACGCTGAGACTCACATTTTTCCCCATTAAAATGTATACCAAAAATAAATACATTTGATTTCAAAGTTGAACAAACCATAGAACTATATACACAAGGACTACTTACAAAAACACATTTACAGGAAGAACATTTTACCGTAATTATCTTATCGCAGTTCTTCCAGTAAATGGAAAATGTGTTTTGTTTGTTTAACTGTGTAAATTGTTCAAAGTAGTCTGTGCATAGAGTTGCATGGTTTGTTAAACTCTGAAATCAATGATTTTTGTTAAAAATACAATTTTAAACAGGGAAAACCCAGTCTGAGCCTAATTCCTTTAACGTGGTATTGCCCAATACCAAATATGAGCCAAGCTTGGGAAAATAACTGTTTGAAGCAGTCGGTGACTCCTCTATACCAACAAAACTGTCAAACAATACCAAGGTTCCTGACATTACTAGGAGACCAGATCACACAACATTACATTGTGTCCTGTCCTGACTGTGTAGAGACTGAAGAGTTAAGTCTGTGCAGACTGTAAAAAACAAACAGACCAGATAGGGGCAGTAAAATGTGTTGTTTTACAGGATCAGTCATAGTAGTACAGTACTCCTGTAACACTTTAGTTTTAAGTGACTTGTTCAAGGCATGATTGGCATATTTTTTCACTTTGTCAGCTCGGGTATTCGAACCAGCGACCTTCCCGTTTACTTGCCCAACGTTTTAACCGCTAGGCTACCTGCTGCCCTGCCGTCCATGGAGACCAGCCAGCTTCTGACCTCCTCCCACAACACAACGTTATCCCCACCACCACTGTACAAACACATAGAAACTCCAAGCAGCATGGCGTAAAAGCTTTATTTGTGCCTGGAAAACAGATTGGGTGTCCTAAATGCCATCCTTTTCCCTAGAGAGTTCACTACAAAGGGTACAGTGTGTCATATGGGTCGCAGGTCCAATAAATACCATGTTCCTTCTCACCAACCTGGCTGCTCTAATAAATACCATGCTCCTTCTCACCAACCTGGCTGCTCTAATAAATACCATGCTCCTTCTCACCAACCTGGCTGCTCCAATAAATACCATGCTCCTTCTCACCAACCTGGCTGCTCCAATAAATACCATGTTCCTTCTCACCAACCTGGCTGCTCTAATAGTCCAATAAATACCATGTTCCTTCTCACCAACCTGGCTGCTCTAATAGTCCAATAAATACCATGTTCCTTCTCACCAACCTGGCTGCTCTAATAGTCCAATGAATACCGTGTTCCTTCTCACCAACCTGGCTGCTCTAATAGTCCAATAAGAAAAGTGACTCCAGAAAGACACTGTAGAGACCAGTACAACATGATGTTTGATGGGCTTTAAATCTCAAGAAAAGGATCTTAACATGATGTTTGATGGGCTTTAAATCTCAATAAAAGGATCTTAACATGATGTGATGGGCATGCGTTTTATTACCTGCTTTAAATCTCAGTTAAGGATCTTAAACACACAAGTCCAGGGGCACATGTTGAGGTGGGGTTGGAAAGGCTCTCTTTAACACGACTATAAATCACACCTTCTCTTCTTTCTCAGGCTGTACGCCCCAAATGGGACCCTATTTCCTATGTAGTGCACTACTTTTGACCAGGGCCCATAGCAGTTCACTACAGAGGGAATAGGGTGCCATTTGGGACAGAGATCCGGTCTCCCTAGTCTTTTTAAACATTGGAGAAACTTCAACGTCGAGTTATGTCTTTACTGACTAAACGCACAGGGAACATCCTAGCCCCATGGCAGACTGTAGCCTACACCGGACTCCTAATGTTTACAAGTTCCTCCTGGCCCTAGAGTTAAGGTTAAGATTGAATGTTTTGTGACTTTTGTGAGAAATATCTAGTCCAGGTATGCTCTCACAAGAGTTGAAATAAACTTTCCAAGAAGAGTGCAAAATGTCAACAACAACAAAAAAAGTGAATAAAGAACTGGCCCGTCAAAGGTACACACATAGGGGACAGACATGAACCATCGGCTGATAGAACTAGAAAAACAGCCCCCAACTCAAAGGAAATTCAGAAAACTAAAACCACATCTTCAATACAACAAAGGACATTCAGACTTAGTTAAAGGACATTTAATTTAGACTGTGGTTGAGTCTTTCAAGCAGAGAAACACATGTTCCGTGATATGCCATTAACACTTGGCTGAGGAGGAGTCTCTTCATGTGGCATTTGCATCATGGTCCATATGGAGCCCCATATTGCTGTGTGTGTGTGTGTGTGTGTGTGTGTGTGTCTCTCCAGGCTTCTCTTGTAGAGCCCTCTCTAGCAGACCTTCACACTTCTCCAGTTGCCTACGTCAACCAGCCAAACAGATGGTTTTGTGATCTGCTCTGTAGACGCTGCAATACAGCTCGCCAGTGGCTTGGTTTGCAGTAACCTCTTAACTACTTATTTTTTTTGTTGTAGAATAAAAAAATGTTTCTATCTCAAGGAGTGTATGTCAAACACCACCATTGAGAAATGAAGAAATCCACTCACAGAGAATCTTGACTAATCAATCAAAGGATACCCGCTGTTTTTAACTGTGTAAGTGGTCTCAATGTGTGACTGTTTGATGCATTGCCAGATGAGTTGAAGGGGGAAATAAATTTAACTCAATGATTAATCAATCTAGTCTCTCTCTTCAACGCCTCCTGGAAGTGCTACAATCTGGGGTATCATTTCTGGATGGTAATATAAGCCTGTGCCACTGGTTGTAAATGTCAGAGGCAGTACTAGTACATCTAACTGTAGCCTACTTATAATACATTTAACTGCATGTTAATTATTACACTTTCCATATCCTCAGGTCACTTCTTTCCTATCACAAAACAGTGCAATTTGTAGTTATCAGTAGTCGTCACAGGAAACATCAACTGAATTTGTGCACTTAAGTAGAAAAACCCAACAACTCGTATGATCAGAAAGTAAAAAAAAAAAAAACGAATTCACTGACTATGTAGGCTACAGGGTGTCAATCAATTAATACAATGTATAATTTACTGGTGATGATGATCATACAATGTATCACCACCAGTAACTGTCGATGTCTGGTCAAACCTGTAACTTCCTATAATTAATGCGGAAGAATGACGTCAGATTAGTTCCCTGCACTGTTACGTTTGACAAGTAGAGTTTGAAACCGTGGGAAAGTCAATCTCAGAGGATAGACATCTTTTAAATTATTTTCAGCACATCTGTTTCCAATTAAAACTTTGAGAAAACTCTGCACAAATTGACTGATAGAATACATCACGCGTTGCAAAACACGGATGTTAATCCCCATGAATAAAATCCACTAGAGATTAACGCATGTGGGAAATGAGTCTATAAACTAACAAACTATTTTACTTGATCGATTAAAAAATAATAATCAACACGCCTGTGTTGTGCTACGAATCTGTTCGACAATGGGAAGCTACAATAACAAAACACCACTTGGTTACTTAATTAATATCCTAGATTATTTCACAACAAAGGTGAATAAATACCGTTTTCTTGCAAATTCTGCCTCGCACCTTGCTGTGGCTGCAACCCATGCCTGCCCCGCGTCCTCTCGTCAACCCTACCAGTCCTTGTCTAGAGTTACCAACTCTCAAATACCAACTCTTCTGAACACTGCGCCTCGCCGGGCTGTGGTGCTCACTCTCACTCACAACAACTCACTCAACTCGACCAGATGGGCGGTTCTCTTTAAAAATCCAAAACACTGATCTTAAAACAAAGTGAACCGACCCACGTTCTAGAAGGGGAAACAGGGTGTAGATCAGTGGATTGCCCATCCTGTTACGCAACATTGAGGCTTGTGCGTGTTTCAAATCTATCGATTTGACATTTTACCGTAATACACCGAATACAAGCCCCATCAGATTTACATCACACATAATAGGTTACCTAATCATAGGTTTCATGCATGGATTATTTTTCCTATTGCCTACAAGCTTTTTAATTATATCAGGCCTATAATGTGCCCAATAATATTGAATTCTCACTGTAGTAAGATACAAATAAAGAACTGTAAAATTGATCTGAATCTGTCATTTTGTTTATAATACATGTTGGGGAAGAGTCCATGTGAAAGACACAGTAGATACATCCCTCCATCCATCCAGGGAGGAAGTGCTGTCAGAAGGAAATGGGCCATGTTTTTACTTTACAGACTAACTCTGTCTCTGAGGAGAAAGGTAATGTTGATCTTACAGAGAGGGGTAGCCAGCTGTAAAGACTCCATATCAAAGCCTTGCCCCTGTAGGCTGCACATAGCCCTGTGGGATAACTTACCAACCTGCAACATTTCATCCTGTCGCATAGCTAAGAATTATTGTTGCCCTCATGATTTACAAATCCAATCAAATTGTATTTGTCACATGCTTCAGTGTAGACGAACAGTGAAATGCTTACTTACGGTCTTTCCCAACAATGCAGAGAAAAATAAAATAGAGATTTAATAGGAAAAACATAATAATAAAAGTAATAATAAATACACAATGAGTAACGATAACTTGGCGATATACACAGGGTACCAGTACCTAGTCCACAGGTAATTGAGGGAGATTTTTATTTATTTACTTAACTAGGAAAGTCAGTTAAGAACAAATTCTTATTTTCAATGACAGCCTAGGAACAGTGGGTTAACTGCCTTGTTCAGGGGCAGAACGACAGATTTTTACCTTGTCAGCTCAGGGATTTGATCATGCAACCTTTCGGTTACTAGTCCAACGCTCTAACCACTAGGCTACCCTGCCACCATGTACATATAACTAGGTATGTGATAAGTTTTAAAAAAAATAGTGCAAAAAGGGTCAATGCAGAGAGTTAAATAGTGAACCAAATAGCTAGCCTGACTAACTATGTAGCAGTCCTATGGCTTGGGGGTAGAAACGGTTCAGGGTAGTGTTGGTTCCAGACTTACAGTACGTAAGTGTATTCAAGACAACTGGTTGATATGAACAAAAGGAACAGACAACGGATGCTGGAATGTTTGAGTTATTGTCAAAACCCCACCCGTTCTAAAGATGGTATAAGTCTTACATATCCAAGGCCTTCTTCAATAACAACATTCATTTCCAGAGGTTCAGGAAATCAGAGGTCTGATCTCTCACAGCGTCACGAAGGGGGGGGGGGGGGGGCTAAATTACCTATATGTATGGAATGTATGGATGTGTGCGTGCGTGTGGACTTGCACACAGAATGTAAACTACTGGGCAGGTTGGCAGTGTCACATGAAGAGCTCTGCTCTGATTGGCTTTTAGCTGACAATCACATTTCCCAAAGGTGACATCATGGGTTAAATGCAAAACTACAAGAGGTTAAACAGATATGACTCTGAAAGTTGGCACTCTTACAAAAATACATTTCCCTGCAATTAATTATTTCAATGATTTCAACATTGAACAAAGAGATTTTATCTCATAGATAAAACTCAGACAAATACGACTCTGAAAGTTGGCCCCACTTACAAAATACCTATATTATCTCAATCAACATTACATTATTTCAACTTTGAACATATTAGAGACAGTCTCTCTTGCAAAACAGAAGACAAACAAAAAGTTGCATAAAAACAATAAAAGTGTGTAGAGCAATGGATTCCAATGTCTTTGTTTACTCTGACACACCATCTGTCTTCTCCACAACCATTGTTTCTTTACTCTGACACACCATCTGTCTTCTCCACAACCAGTGTTTCTTTACTCTGACACACCATCTGTCTTCTCCACAACCAGTGTTTCTTTACTCTGACACACCATCTGTCTTCTCCACAACCATTGTTTCTTTACTCTGACACACCATCTGTCTTCTCAACATCCCGTATTTCTTTACTCTGACACACCATCTGTCTTCTCCACAACCAGTGTTTCTTTACTCTGACACACCATCTGTCTTCTCCACAACCAGTGTTTCTTTACTCTGACACACCATCTGTCTTCTCCACAACCAGTGTTTCTTTACTCTGACACACCATCTGTCTTCTCCACAACCAGTGTTTCTTTACTCTGACACACCATCTGTCTTCTCCACAACCAGTGTTTCCTTACTCTGACACACCATCTGTCTTCTCCACAACCATTGTTTCTTTACTCTGACACACCATCTGTCTTCTCCACAACCAGTATTTCTTTACTCTGACACACCATCTGTCTTCTCCACAACCAGTATTTCTTTACTCTGACACACCATCTGTCTTCTCCACAACCAGTGTTTCTTTAATCTGACACACCATCTGTCTTCTCCACAACCCGGCAATGAGTTCACTGAAACAGTGAGTCTAGTTTACACTGATCATAGATGTGGTACCTCTACAGTACTGATCATAGATGTGGTACCTCTACGGTACTGATCATAGATGTGGTACCTCTACAGTACTGATCATAGTTGTGTCATCTCTACAGTATTAAGGCCAGATCAACCGTAAAAATCGCCAAAACTTTCATTTTTGTCAAAACTCAGTCTATTTGTGGGTTAGTGAGCTCTAATCCCACATAAAAAGATGGAGCAGTGGTTCGTTGAGAACTGTGTGTGTGAACAGTGAAACTGTTCAGTAACAGTAGCAGCTGCAGTGTCTCAGGTACACCACTGGACCTATAGAACCCGTACACACCACTGGACCTATAGAACCCCGTACACACCACTGGACCTATAGAACCCGTACACACTACTGGACCTATAGAACCTGTACGCACCACTGGACCTATAGAACCCGTACACACCACTGGAACTATAGAACCCGTACACACTACTGGACCTATAGAACCTGTACGCACCACTGGACCTATAGAACCCGTACACACCCCTGGACCTATAGAACCCGTACACACCCCTGGACCTATAGGCCTCGTACACACCACTGGACCTATAGAACCCGTACACACCCCTGGACCTATAGAACCTGTACACACCACTGGACCTATAGAACCCGTACACACCACTGGACCTATAGAACCTGTACACACCACTGGACCTATAGAACCCGTACACACCCCTGGACCTATAGAACCTGTACACACCACTGGACCTATAGAACCCGTACACACCACTGGACCTATAGAACCCGTACGCACCCCTGGACCTATAGGCCTCGTACACACCACTGGACCTATAGAACCCGTACACACCCCTGGACCTATAGAACCTGTACACACCACTGGACCTATAGAACCCGTACACACCACTGGACCTATAGAACCCGTACGCACCACTGGACCTATAGAACCCGTACGCACCCCTGGACCTATAAACCATCCTGGTCCCAGATCTGTTGGCGCTGTCTTGCCAACTAATGTTTGTGCAGTGTGACAATGACCATAGGAGTTGGCAAAGCAGCACAAACAGATCTGGAATCAGGCTAGCCTCGATAAGGCCTCTGGCAAGAGGAAAGAGATCATCTGGAAGGGTCATTGTCATTGGTAGGCCTAATCATTTATCTGACAAAGAGGGCCTCAATGGACACTGGAAAGAGGGAGGAGAAGGGAGGTGACATCCTTCCTTTATCATTACTAGAGCACAAGGACAGGAAATGATGACTTTCCCAAAGTGAAGGTGGAAAAGAAGGATGAAAAAAAAAAAAAAAGATTGTCGGGCCATGACTTTTTAATACCAATCCTATAGTCATATGCTTAGGGTGCTGATCACTTTGAAGACAATGTGTATTAGGATGGAATACTTCCAAATAGTTAAGGAACAGTAGACTAAGACTATCTAGTTCATTGTATGTGTGAATAGGGCATTTTATGTAAGAGCCAATAACTGTTTATACATGCTGGATATTTAGTTTCCCCACATAGACTCACGGTATAAACTTTCACCAATGTGTAAGAGTTTATAAGTAGATGTGAACCTCCATATCCACCATGCATGAACAGTTACTATCTTTTAACAAATACAATGAATTCAAGTCTTAAGCCAAATATTTAGTTTTCAGTAGTAGTCTACTGTAGCCTAATACACATTGTCTTCAAAGTGATCAGCAGTAGAGTGTATTTTTCTAGGACTTGGCATTTGGAAAGTCATGCCCCAGGGAATGTGATTGTGGAGGCATAAAGGTCTTTGCATAATAAACCCTCATAAAGCTGAAGCACGATATGAGGGTAGGAGGGTAGGAGGACCAGACATCAGGAGGGTAGGAGGACCAGACATCAGGAGGGTAGGAGGACCAGACATCAGGAGGGTAGGAGGACCAGACATCAGGAGGGTAGGAGGACCAGACATCAGGAGGGTAGGAGGACCAGACATCATGAGTCCACATCACCAACAAACTAACATGGTCCAAGCACACCAAGACAGTCGTGAAGAGGGCACGACAAAACCTATTTCCTCTCAGGAGACTAAAAAGATTTGGCATGGGTCCCCATATCCTCAAAAAGTTCTACAGCTGCACCATCGAGAGCATCCTGACCGGTTGCATCACTGCCTGGTATGGCAACTGCTCAGCATCTGACCGTAAGGCGATATAGACAGTAGTGCGTACAGCCCAGTACATCACTGAGGCCAAGCTTCCTGCCATCCAGGACCTCTATACCAGGCGGTGTCACAGGAAGGCCCTAAAAATGGTCAAAGACTCTAGCCACCCTAGTCATAGACTGTTCTCTCTGCTACGGCTCGGCAAACGGTACCGGAGCATCAAGTTTAGGTCCAAGAGGCTTCTAAACAGCTTCTACCCCCAAGCCATAAGACTCCTGAACATCTAATCAAATGGCTATCCAGAATATTTGCATTGCCCCCCCCCCCCCCCCCCCATTTACACTGTTGCTGCTCTCTGTTATTATCTATGCATAGTCACTTTAATAACTCTACCCACATATACATATTACCTCAAATACTTCGACTAACCGGTGCCCCACATATTGACTCTGTACTGGTACTATAAGGGCACAAGGCGAGACCCAAATGCAGACACAGGAGGCAGAGGATTGAGCTCCGATATTTATTATAACAAACGGGTGGGCAAAAGGTAGGTCGGGGACAGGCGAGAGTTCATAAACCCTGTCAGAGTCCAAACAGTACAAGGGGATAGGTAGGCTCGAGGTCAGAACAGGCAGAGTGGTCAGGCAGGCGGGTTCGGCATCAGGACAGGCAATGGTCAAAACCAGGAGGGCTAGGAAAAAACAGAGACTGGGGAAAAGGAGCTAGGAGAACCGCTGGTCCTGGCACAGAGAGACAGGAAACACAGGGATAAATACACTGGCACAGAGAGACAGGAAACACAGGGATAAATACACTGGCACAGAGAGACAGGAAACACAGGGATAAATACACTGGCACAGAGAGACAGGAAACACAGGGATAAATACACTGGCACAGAGAGACAGGAAACACAGGGATAAATACACTGGCACAGAGAGACAGGAAACACAGGGATAAATACACTGGCACAGAGAGACAGGAAACACAGGGATAAATACACTGGCACAGAGAGACAGGAAACACAGGGATAAATACACTGGCACAGAGAGACAGGAAACACAGGGATAAATACACTGGCACAGAGAGACAGGAAACACAGGGATAAATAAACTGGCACAGAGAGACAGGAAACACAGGGATAAATACACTGGCACAGAGAGACAGGAAACACAGGGATAAATACACTGGCACAGAGAGACAGGAAACAGGGATAAATACACTGGCACAGAGAGACAGGAAACACAGGGATAAATACACTCGCACAGAGAGACAGGAAACACAGGGATAAATACACCGGGGATAATAAGCGACACCTGGAGGAGGTGGAGACAAGCACAAGGACAGGTGAAACAGATCAGAACGTGACAGGTACCCCCTGTATATACAGTTGAAGTCGGAAGTTTACATACACCTTAGCCAAATACATTTAAACTCAGTTTTTCACAATTCCTGACATTTAATCCTAGTAGAAATTCCCTGTCTTATGTCAGTTAGGATCACCTCTTTATTTTAAGAATGTGAAATGTCAAAATAACAGTAGAGAGAATGATTTATTTCAGCTTTTATTTATTTCATCACATTCCCAGTGGGTCATAAGTTTACATACACTCAATTAGTATTTGGTAGCATTGCCTTTAAATTGTTTAACTTGGGTCAAACGTTTCAGGTAGTCTTCCACAAGCTTCCCACAATAAGTTGGGTGAAATCTGGCACATTCCTCCTGACAGAGCTGGTGTAACTGAGTCAGTTTTGTAGGCCTCCTTGCTCACACATGCTTTTTCAGTTCTGCCCACAAATGTTCTATAGGATTGAGGTCAGGGGTTTGTGATGGCCACTCCAATACCTTGACTTTGTTGTCCTTAAGCCATTTTGCCACAACTTTAGAAGTATGCTTGGGGTCATTGTTCATTTGGAAGACCCATTTGCGACCAAGCTTTAACTTCCTGACTGATGTCTTGAGATGTTGCTTCAATATATCCACATAATTTTCCTCCCTCATGATGCCATCTATTTTGTGAAGTGCACCAGTCCCTCCTGCAGCAAAGCACCCCCACAACATGATGCTGCCACCCCTGTGTTTCACGGTTGGGATGGTGATCTTCAGCTTGCAAGCCTCCCCCATTTTCCTCCAAACATAACGAGGGTCATTATGGCCAAACAGTTCTATTTTTGTTTCATCAGACCTTTCTCCAAAAAGTACGATCTTTGTCCCCATGTGCAGTTGCAAACCGTAGTCTGTTTTTTTTATGGCGGTTTTGGAGTAGTGGCTTCTTCCTTGCTGAGCGGCCTTTCAGGTTATGTCGATATGGGACTCGTTTTACTGTGGATATAGATACTTTTGTACCTGTTTCCTCCAGAATCTTCACAATGTCCTTTGCTGTTGTTCTGGGATTGATTTGCACTTTTCGTACGAAAGTACGTTCATCTCCAGGAGACAGAACGCGTCTCTTTCCTGAGCGGTATGATGGCTGCGTGGTCCAATGGTGTTTATCCTTGCGTACTATGCACAAAGTAGATGTCCTAACCGACTTGCCAAAACTATAGTTTGTTAACAAGAAATTTGTGGAGTGGTTGAAAAACAAGTTTTAGTTTAGTTTAGTTTTTTCAACCTAAGTGTGTATAAACTTCCGACGTCAACTGTAGCCTCGCTGTTGTTATTTTACTGCTGCTCTTTAATTATTTGTTACTTTTATTTTTATACATTTATTTTTTGGTATTTTTCTTAAAACTGCATTGTTGGTTAAGGGCTTGTAAGTAAGCATTTCACTGTAAGGTCTACACCTGTTGTATTTGGTGCATGTGACAAATAAAACTTGATTTGATACTGCACTACTTTTGACCAGGGCCCATAGGGGAATAGGGTACACTACTTTTGACCAGGGCCCATAGGGGAATAGGGTGCACTACTTTTGACCAGGGCCCATAGGGGAATAGGGTGCACTACTTTTGACAAGGGCCCATAGGGGAATAGGGTGCACTACTTTTGACAAGGGCCCATAGGGGAATAGGGTGCCATTTGGGAAGGATCCATTGTTCTCGGAGACTGAGTGAGAACTCTCTGGAAGGGTAACACATTGTTTAATATTTCCCTCTGGTCACAACAGAGGACCCAGCTTCCTGTACACAGTGTTTTATAATTCCCTCTGGTCACAACAGAGGACCCAGCTTCCTGTACACAGTGTTTAATATTTCCCTCTGGTCACAACAGAGGACCCAGCTTCCTGTACACAGTGTTTAATATTTCCCTCTGATCACAACAGAGGACCCAGCTTCCTGTACACAGTGTTTTATAATTCCCTCTGGTCACAACAGAGGACCCAGCTTCCTGTACACAGTGTTTTATAATTCCCTCTGGTCACAACAGAGGACCCAGCTTCCTGTACACAGTGTTTTATAATTCCCTCTGGTCACAACAGAGGACCCAGCTTCCTGTACAGTGTTTAATATTTCCCTCTGGTCACAACAGAGGACCCAGCTTCCTGTACAGTGTTTAATATTTCCCTCTGGTCACAACAGAGGACCCAGCTTCCTGTACAGTGTTTAATATTCCCCTCTGGTCACAACAGAGGACCCAGCTTCCTGTACACAGTGTTTAATATTTCCCTCTGGTCACAACAGAGGACCCAGCTTCCTGTACAGTGTTTAATATTCCCCTCTGGTCACAACAGAGGACCCAGCTTCCTGTACAGTGTTTAATATTTCCCTCTGGTCACAACAGAGGACCCAGCTTCCTGTACAGTGTTTAATATTCCCCTCTGGTCACAACAGAGGACCCAGCTTCCTGTACAGTGTTTAATATTTCCCTCTGGTCACAACAGAGGACCCAGCTTCCTGTACAGTGTTTAATATTCCCATCTGGTCACAACAGAGGACCCAGCTTCCTGTACAGTGTTTAATATTCCCCTCTGGTCACAACAGAGGACCCAGCTTCCTGTACAGTGTTTAATATTTCCCTCTGGTCACAACAGAGGACCCAGCTTCCTGTACAGTGTTTAATATTTCCCTCTGGTCACAACAGAGGACCCAGCTTCCTGTACACAGTGTTTAATATTTCCCTCTGGTCACAACAGAGGACCCAGCTTCCTGTACACAGTGTTTAATATTCCCCTCTGGTCACAACAGAGGACCAAGCTTCCTGTACAGTGTTTAATATTCCCTCTGGTCACAACAGAGGACCCAGCTTCCTGTACACAGTGGTTAATATTTCCCTCTAGTCACAACAGAGGACTCAGCTTACTGTACAGAGTGAAGGCGTACTGGAGCTCTTGAGCACCGAGCCTGCCCAACCTTACCTGGTTGAATACTCCCCTTAGCCCGGCCAGTGCGGTGAGGTGGAATAACCCGCACTGGGCTGTGCTGGCGAACGGGGGACACCATGCGTAAGGCTGGTGCCATGTACACCGGCCCAAGGAGACGCACTGGAGACCAGATGCGTTGAGCCGGCTTCATGACACCTGGCTCGATGCCCACTCTAGCCCGGCCGATACGGGGAGCTGGGATGTACCGCACCGGGCTATGCACACGTACAGGAGACACCGTGTGCTCTTCCGCATAACACGGTATCTGCCCGTACTCTCGCTCTCCACGGTATGCCCGGGAAGTTGGCGCAGGTCTCCTACCTGACTTCGCCACACTCCCCTTTAGCCCCCCCCCCCCAATAAATTTTTGGGGCTGCCTCTCTGGCTTCCAGCCACGCTTCCGTGCTGCCTCCTCATACCACTGCCTCTCGACTTTAGCTGCCTCCAGCTCTTCACGAGGGCGGCGATATTCTCCAGCTTGAACCCAGGGTCCCTTACCGTCCAGAATTTCCTCCCATGTCCAGGAGTCCTGTGTACTTGGCCGCTGCCGCTGCTGTCCCTTGCCACGCTGCTTGGTCCTTTTTTGGTGGGTGGTTCTGTAACGGCAGATTTCCTTCTCTTCGTCTGAAGAGGAGGTGTAGCAGGGATCGGACCAAGACGCAGCGTAGTTAGTGTCCATGTTTTAATAATAAACAACTGAACAAGACACAATACAAAATAACAAAAGTGAATCTAACCGAAAACAGTCCTATCTGGTGCAATGAACCCAAAGACAGAAGACAACCACCCACAAACTCCAACACAAAACAGGCTACCTAAATATGGTTCCCAATCAGAGACAATGACTAACACCTGCCTCTGATTGAGAACCATATCAGGCCAAACATAGAAATTGGAAAACTAGACACACAACATAGAATGCCCACTCAGCTCACGTCCTGACCAACACTAAAACAACGAAAACACAAAAGAACTATGGTCAGAACGTGACAGGAAGTTTATAGACATGAGGGAAGGGTACATACAGGAAGTTTATAGACGTGAGGGGAGGGTACATACAGGAAGTTTATAGATATGAGGGGAGGGTACAAACAGGAAATAGAATATACATGCAGGGCTTACAGGAAATCATAAGCTGTTAAACACTAACAGTTTGCAGGAGTAAACAGAACTTGTAAACTCTTCTTGCTTTCTATTTCATATCTTTGTTATAGGGGAAGGAAGACTGTGAGAGTTATAAAACACAACTTGTGTCCAAACAGTAATCATTATTATTATTACTGTGCTCAATTGCTAGCTATAGAAAACAGACTGGGCCTCTCAAATGAGGCATCTGCTCTGAGACATATTTTGAGAAGGAGAGAGAGGGAGAGATGGAGGGGAGAGCGAGAGCTATAGAGAGAGAGAGAGAGAGAGAGGCTACAGAGCACCTGGACATCTGTTAGTGTAAAGTGAATTGGAGTACACCCTGTAAACATCAGGAACTAGGACACAAAGAGTGGATTTCCAACTGCAGACTGACTGGTCAACATCAGAAAGATTAGGTACTAACATATCCATCATGTATTCAACGTTTAACCTCTAGTGCCATCCTGTGGCCATCCTGTGAAACTGCAGAGATTCAAATTCTGGACACCTTGATTGCGCAATACACTAATGCATTTCAGAAAACAAAAGACTTACCAACATATAGGATTTTATTTTATTGAAAAAAAAAATAAGAAGTTTTTACAGTGAAATATTGACCAACATATTACAGCATGTCATTTCTAAGTAATCAAGGTGCAATTTTTCGTGTTGATTCCTTAATTAAGACTTCTATACTTGATAACCATTTCATTAGAATTATTATTTAAGGTAGGAAGTGCACTTACATTCCTTACAACACTTTAATTGGTTATAGAATAGGATTAGCCTATTGGTACAGTGTTATACGAGGGAAGGAATTGATTGGCTGCTTTCATTCCATTTCCCTTTGAAACATCACACAGTCCCACCTGATTCGCAGATCTCATTTCCAGCATGTCTATTTAGGCACTTTGAACATGTCAACAATAAAACACCTTCAGAAAAAAACAGATCAATACACCATCAACAGGAAGAACAACATATTCCCAGGGGTTGTAAAATCAGAAGTATCACCACTAGAAACAGGAAGTAGCATTACATTTACATTACATTTAAGTCATTTAGCAGACGCTCTTATCCAGAGCGACTTACAAATTGGTGCATTCACCTTATGACATCCAGTGGAACAGCCACTTTACAATAGTGCATCTAAATCTTTTAGGGGGGGGGGGGGGGGTGAGAAGGATTACTTTATCCTATCCTAGGTATTCCTTAAAGAGGTGGGGTTTCAGGTGTCTCCGGAAGGTGGTGATTGACTCCGCTGTCCTGGCGTCGTGAGGGAGTTTGTTCCACCATTGGGGGGCCAGAGCAGCGAACAGTTTTGACTGGGCTGAGCGGGAACTGTACTTCCTCATTACGACCCATCGAACCAAAAATGATGACACAGTAAGCATCAGCTAGAAACGACTGTCACAATTAAAAACTCCTAAAACTACTAGTCATGTGACCAGTACCTTACCCAGGGTAAAAGCCGATGACCAATAGAAGCATACCCACAGCCATTCACCCTTGAGAAGAAATCTAATAAAAATAATTCTGTATAAAAAAGACAGTGTAAAACATTATGAAAAAGAAACATACTGGTTATGACAAGTTCATAGCAGTACAGTAGGAAGGCATGCAAAAACTTAACTGTTTTACCTGAAAGTGAGTCTGAATTGTATCCTAAACTACAGTACCACTACAGTAGCAGCTCAGTTACTGCTTGTTTGGTACAGGGCCAGTATCCACAAAGCATTTTAGAGTACTGATCTAGGATCAGGTCCCCCCCCCCCTCTTATTCATTACGACTGTAAAGGTGAAACTGATCCTAGAGCAGTTTAATTGGCGGTTTGATGAGATGAGAGCAGAAGTTCCCTTCAGAATAAAGAAGACAAAATGTCAGTACACCAGCTCATTGAATGGTACATAATGTTTCCTGTATCCACCATTTAATTAGAGTGGGCAGAGAAGGTAATTTATCCACCATTTAATTAGAGTGGGCAGAGAAGGTCATTTATCCATCATTTAATTAGAGTGGGCAGAGAAGGTCATTTATCCACCATTTAATTAGAGTGGGCAGAGAAGGTCATTTATCCACCATTTAATTAGAGTGGGCAGAGAAGGTAATTTATCCACCATTTAATTAGTGGGCAGAGAAGGTCATTTATCCACCATTTAATTAGAGTGGGCAGAGAAGGTCATTTATCCACCATTTAATTAGAGTGGGCAGAGAAGGTCATGTATCCACCATTTAATTAGAGTGGGCAGAGAAGGTCATTTATCCACCATTTAATTAGAGTGGGCAGAGAAGTTAATGTATCCACCATTTAATTAGAGTGTGCAGAGAAGGTCATGTATCCATCATTTAGTTATTAGAGTGGAAAGAGAAGGTAATTTATCCACCATTTAATTAGAGTGGAAAGAGAAGATCATTTATCCGTTGTTTAGTAATTAGAGTGGACAGAGAAGGTGATTTTGAGGCAGCCCAGTTCTTTCTCCATAGCTCCCAGCACTCCTTGTACTCTGTAGTGTCCGTTGGTCAGCCAGTAAGGCAGGTCAATGTCAGGGAGGTAGAAGTCTGACTCTGGTAGTGTGTATACCCCCTTAGAACAGACAGGAAATAGAGGTTTCAACCAATACACTTCCACTTCGTCCCAAATGGCATCCTATACCCTATATAGTGCACTACTTATGACCAAGGCCCATAGGGCTCTATTCAAAGATAGTGCACCTTGGTCAAAATATATACAGGGATAAGGTGTCATTTGGGACACAGCCTTTGAGCGACGCATGTTTTACTGTATAGAAAAGGTATGCACCCTCAGGAGAGAGAAAATAGGTTATTTGAACACAATAGACATTGAGTAAACAGAAAAAACGTATCCTTGAGGAAAAACAGAATGAGTACTGAGCAACAGAACAGAGTTAAGCGCAAATGTTCAAAACATTAAGAGAACGTTTTGTTGTTAGTCTAGCTGCTGTTCAACAAACAGCACTCTGTTACCAATCATTCACAGTGCCATCAATGGACATTCACTACATTGCTCTGATGAGGATATGAAAGAGGGAAGTAGACTAAGCAGTAACCACTGAATAACAGGTACTTTCCACAACACAAACCATGTAGGAGGGTTGTGTTCAAAAGGCACCAAATGGACGAAAATGGACAGATATGCCTATAGAGGGACCAGGAACGCCCATGTCTATAGAGGGACCAGGAACGCCCATGTCTATAGAGGGACCAGGAACGCCCATGCCTATAAAAGGACCAGGAACACCCATGCCTATAGAAGGACCAGGAACGCCCATGTCTATAGAGGGACCAGGAACGCCCATGTCTATAGAGGGACCAGGAACGTCCATGCCTATAGAGGGACCAGGAACGCCCATGCCTATAGAGGGACCAGGAACGTCCATGCCTATAGAGGGACCAGGAACGCCAATGCCTATAGAGGGACCAGGAACGCCCATGCCTATAGAGGGACCAGGAACGTCCATGCCTATAGAGGGACCAGGAACGCCCATGCCTATAGAAGGACCAGGAACGCCCATGTCTATAGAGGGACCAGGAACGTCCATGTCTATAGAAGGACCGGGAACGCCCATGTCTATAGAAGGACCGGGAACGTCCATGCCTATAGAAGGACCAGGAACGTCCATGCCTATAGAAGGACCAGGAACGCCCATGCCTATAGAGGGACCAGGAACGCCCATGCCCATAGAAGGACCAGGAACGCCCATGTCTATAGAAGGACTAGGAACGCCCATGCCTATAGAAGGACCAGGAACGCCCATGTCTATAGAGGGACCAGGAACGCCCATGCCTATAGAAGGACCAGGAACACCCATGCCTATAGAGGGACCAGGAACGCCCATGTCTATAGAAGGACCAGGAACGCCCATGCCTATAGAAGGACCAGGAACGCCCATGCCTATAGAAGGACCAGGAACGCCCATGTCTATAGAGGGACCAGGAACGCCCATGCCTATAGAAGGACCAGGAACGCCCATGCCTATAGAGGGACCAGGAACGCCCATGCCTATAGAAGGACCAGGAACGCCCATGTCTATAGAGGGACCAGGAACGCCCATGCCTATAGAGGGACCAGGAACGCCCATGTCTATAGAAGGACCAGGAACGCCCATGCCTATAGAAGGACCAGGAACGCCCATGTCTATAGAAGGACCAGGAACGTCCATGCCTATAGAAGGACTAGGAACGCCCATGCCCATAGAAGGACCAGGAACGCCCATGCCTATAGAAGGACCAGGAACGCCCATGCCTATAGAAGGACCAGGAACGCCCATGCCTATAGAAGGACCAGGACCGTCCATGTCTATAGAAGGACCAGGAACGTCCATGTCTATAGAAGGACTAGGAACGCCCATGCCTATAGAAGGACCAGGAACGCCCATGTCTATAGAGGGACCAGGAACGCCCATGCCTATAGAGGGACCAGGAACGCCCATGCCTATAGAAGGACCAGGAACGCCCATGCCTATAGAAGGACTAGGAACACCCATTCCTATAGAAGGACCAGGAACGCCCATGCCTATAGAAGGACCAGGAACGCCCATGTCTATAGAGGGACCAGGAACGCCCATGCCTATAGAAGGACCAGGAACGCCCATGTCTATAGAGGGACCAGGAACGCCCATGTCTATAGAGGGACCAGGAACGCCCATGCCTATAGAGGGACCAGGAACGCCCATGCCTATAGAAGGACTAGGAACGCCCATGCCTATAGAAGGACTAGGAACGCCCATGCCTATAGAAGGACTAGGAACGCCCATTCCTATAGAGGGACCGGGAACGCCCATGTCTATAGAAGGACCGGGAACGCCCATGCCTATAGAAGGACTGGGAACGCCCAAACCTATAGAGGGACCGGGAACGCCCATGCCTATAGAGGGACCGGGAACGCCCATGCCTATAGAGGGACCAGGAACGCCCATGCCTATAGAAGGACTAGGAACACCCATGCCCATAGAAGGACCAGGAACGCCCATGTCTATAGAAGGACTAGGAACGCCCATGCCTATAGAAGGACCAGGAACGCCCATGTCTATAGAGGGACCAGGAACGCCCATGCCTATAGAAGGACCAGGAACGCCCATGCCTATAGAGGGACCAGGAACGCCCATGTCTATAGAAGGACCAGGAACGCCCATGCCTATAGAAGGACCAGGAACGCCCATGCCTATAGAAGGACCAGGAACGCCCATGTCTATAGAGGGACCAGGAACGCCCATGCCTATAGAAGGACCCGGAACGGCCATGCCTATAGAGGGACCAGGAACGCCCATGCCTATAGAAGGACCAGGAACGCCCATGTCTATAGAGGGACCAGGAACGCCCATGCCTATAGAGGGACCAGGAACGCCCATGTCTATAGAAGGACCAGGAACGCCCATGCCTATAGAAGGACCAGGAACGCCCATGTCTATAGAAGGACCAGGAACGTCCATGCCTATAGAAGGACTAGGAACACCCATGCCCATAGAAGGACCAGGAACGCCCATGCCTATAGAAGGACCAGGAACGCCCATGCCTATAGAAGGACCAGGAACGTCCATGTCTATAGAAGAACCAGGAACGTCCATGTCTATAGAAGGACCAGGAACGTCCATGTCTATAGAAGGACTAGGAACGCCCATGCCTATAGAAGGACCAGGAACGCCCATGTCTATAGAGGGACCAGGAACGCCCATGCCTATAGAGGGACCAGGAACGCCCATGCCTATAGAGGGACCAGGAACGCCCATGCCTATAGAAGGACTAGGAACGCCCATGCCTATAGAAGGACCAGGAACGCCCATGCCTATAGAAGGACAAGGAACGCCCATGTCTATAGAGGGACCAGGAACGCCCATGCCTATAGAAGGACCAGGAACGCCCATGCCTATAGAAGGACCAGGAACGCCCATGCCTATAGAAGGACCAGGAACACCCATTCCTATAGAAGGACCAGGAACGCCCATGCCTATAGAAGGACCAGGAACGCCCATGTCTATAGAGGGACCAGGAACGCCCATGTCTATAGAGGGACCAGGAACGCCCATGTCTATAGAAAGACCAGGAACGCCCATGCCTATAGAAGGACCAGGAACACCCATTCCTATAGAAGGACCAGGAACGCCCATTCCTATAGAAGGACCAGGAACGCCCATGCCTATAGAAGGACCAGGAACGTCTATGCCTATAGAGGGACCAGGAACGTCCATGCCTATAGAAGGACTAGGAACACCCATTCCTATAGAAGGACCAGGAACGCCCATGCCTATAGAGGGACCAGGAACGCCCATGCCTATAGAAGGACCAGGAACGCCCATGTCTATAGAAGGACCAGGAACGCCCATTCCTATAGAAGGACCAGGAACGCCCATGGCTATAGAAGGACCCGGAACGCCCATGCCTATAGAGGGACCAGGAACGCCCATGCCTATAGAAGGACCAGGAACGCCCATGTCTATAGAGGGACCAGGAACGCCCATGCCTATAGAGGGACCAGGAACGCCCATGTCTATAGAAGGACCAGGAACGCCCATGCCTATAGAAGGACCAGGAACGCCCATGTCTATAGAAGGACCAGGAACGTCCATGCCTATAGAAGGACTAGGAACACCCATGCCCATAGAAGGACCAGGAACGCCCATGCCTATAGAAGGACCAGGAACGCCCATGCCTATAGAAGGACCAGGAACGCCCATGCCTATAGAAGGACCAGGAACGCCCATGCCTATAGAAGGACCAGGAACGTCCATGTCTATAGAAGAACCAGGAACGTCCATGTCTATAGAAGGACCAGGAACGTCCATGTCTATAGAAGGACTAGGAACGCCCATGCCTATAGAAGGACCAGGAACGCCCATGTCTATAGAGGGACCAGGAACGCCCATGCCTATAGAGGGACCAGGAACGCCCATGCCTATAGAGGGACCAGGAACGCCCATGCCTATAGAGGGACCAGGAACGCCCATGCCTATAGAAGGACTAGGAACACCCATGCCCATAGAAGGACCAGGAACGCCCATGTCTATAGAAGGACTAGGAACGCCCATGCCTATAGAAGGACCAGGAACGCCCATGTCTATAGAGGGACCAGGAACGCCCATGCCTATAGAAGGACCAGGAACACCCATGCCTATAGAGGGACCAGGAACGCCCATGTCTATAGAAGGACCAGGAACGCCCATGCCTATAGAAGGACCAGGAACGCCCATGCCTATAGAAGGACCAGGAACGCCCATGTCTATAGAGGGACCAGGAACGCCCATGCCTATAGAAGGACCAGGAACGCCCATGCCTATAGAGGGACCAGGAACGCCCATGCCTATAGAAGGACCAGGAACGCCCATGTCTATAGAGGGACCAGGAACGCCCATGCCTATAGAGGGACCAGGAACGCCCATGTCTATAGAAGGACCAGGAACGCCCATGTCTATAGAAGGACCAGGAACGTCCATGCCTATAGAAGGACTAGGAACACCCATACCCATAGAAGGACCAGGAACGCCCATGCCTATAGAAGGACCAGGAACGCCCATGCCTATAGAAGGACCAGGAACGCCCATGCCTATAGAAGGACCAGGAACGCCCATGCCTATAGAAGGACCAGGAACGTCCATGTCTATAGAAGAACCAGGAACGTCCATGTCTATAGAAGGACCAGGAACGTCCATGTCTATAGAAGGACTAGGAACGCCCATGCCTATAGAAGGACCAGGAACGCCCATGTCTATAGAAAGACCAGGAACGCCCATGCCTATAGAAGGACCAGGAACACCCATTCCTATAGAAGGACCAGGAACGCCCATTCCTATAGAAGGACCAGGAACGCCCATGCCTATAGAAGGACCAGGAACGTCTATGCCTATAGAGGGACCAGGAACGTCCATGCCTATAGAAGGACTAGGAACACCCATTCCTATAGAAGGACCAGGAACGCCCATGCCTATAGAGGGACCAGGAACGCCCATGCCTATAGAAGGACCAGGAACGCCCATGTCTATAGAAGGACCAGGAACGCCCATTCCTATAGAAGGACCAGGAACGCCCATGCCTATAGAAGGACCCGGAACGCCCATGCCTATAGAGGGACCAGGAACGCCCATGCCTATAGAAGGACCAGGAACGCCCATGTCTATAGAGGGACCAGGAACGCCCATGCCTATAGAGGGACCAGGAACGCCCATGTCTATAGAAGGACCAGGAACGCCCATGCCTATAGAAGGACCAGGAACGCCCATGTCTATAGAAGGACCAGGAACGTCCATGCCTATAGAAGGACTAGGAACACCCATGCCCATAGAAGGACCAGGAACGCCCATGCCTATAGAAGGACCAGGAACGCCCATGCCTATAGAAGGACCAGGAACGCCCATGCCTATAGAAGGACCAGGAACGCCCATGCCTATAGAAGGACCAGGAACGTCCATGTCTATAGAAGAACCAGGAACGTCCATGTCTATAGAAGGACCAGGAACGTCCATGTCTATAGAAGGACTAGGAACGCCCATGCCTATAGAAGGACCAGGAACGCCCATGTCTATAGAGGGACCAGGAACGCCCATGCCTATAGAGGGACCAGGAACGCCCATGCCTATAGAGGGACCAGGAACGCCCATGCCTATAGAAGGACTAGGAACGCCCATGCCTATAGAAGGACCAGGAACGCCCATGCCTATAGAAGGACAAGGAACGCCCATGTCTATAGAGGGACCAGGAACGCCCATGCCTATAGAAGGACCAGGATCGCCCATGCCTATAGAAGGACTAGGAACACCCATTCCTATAGAAGGACCAGGAACGCCCATGCCTATAGAAGGACCAGGAACGCCCATGTCTATAGAGGGACCAGGAACGCCCATGTCTATAGAGGGACCAGGAACGCCCATGTCTATAGAAAGACCAGGAACGCCCATGCCTATAGAAGGACTAGGAACACCCATTCCTATAGAAGGACCAGGAACGCCCATTCCTATAGAAGGACCAGGAACGCCCATGCCTATAGAAGGACCAGGAACGTCTATGCCTATAGAGGGACCAGGAACGTCCATGCCTATAGAAGGACTAGGAACACCAATTCCTATAGAAGGACCAGGAACGCCCATGCCTATAGAGGGACCAGGAACGCCCATGCCTATAGAAGGACCAGGAACGCCCATGTCTATAGAAGGACCAGGAACGCCCATTCCTATAGAAGGACCAGGAACGCCCATGTCTATAGAAGGACCAGGAACGCCCATGCCTATAGAAGGACTAGGAACACCCATGTCTATAGAAGGACCAGGAACGCCCATTCCTATAGAAGGACTAGGAACACCCATGTCTATAGAGGGACCAGGAACGCCCATGCCTATAGAAGGACCAGGAACGCCCATTCCTATAGAGGGACCGGGAACGCCCATGCCTATAGAGGGACCAGGAACGCCCATGCCTATAGAAGGACTAGGAACGCCCATGCCTATAGAAGGACCAGGAACTCCCATGCCTATAGAAGGACTAGGAACACCCATGTCTATAGAGGGACCAGGAACGTCCATGCCTATAGAGGGACCAGGAACGCCCATGCCTATAGAAGGACCAGGAACGTCCATGCCTATAGAGGGACCAGGAACGCCCATGCCTATAGAAGGACCAGGAACGCCCATTCCTATAGAGGGACCGGGAACGCCCATGCCTTTAGAGGGAGCAGGAACGTCCATGCCTATAGAGGGACCAGGAACGTCCATGCCTATAGAGGGACCAGGAACGCCCATGCCTATAGAAGTACCAGGAACGCCCATTCCTATAGAGGGACCGGGAACGCCCATGTCTATAGAGGGACCAGGAACGCCCATTCCTATAGAGGGACCGGGAACGCCCATGCCTATAGAGGGACCAGGAACGCCCATGCCTATAGAAGGACCAGGAACGTCCATGCCTATAGAGGGACCAGGAACGTCCATGCCTATAGAGGGACCAGGAACGCCCATGCCTATAGAAGGACCAGGAACGCCCATTCCTATAGAGGGACCGGGAACGCCCATGTCTATAGAGGGACCAGGAACGCCCATGCCCATAGAAGGACCAGGAACGCCCATGTCTATAGAGGGACCAGGAACACCCATGCCTATAGAGGGACCAGGAACGCCCATGCCCATAGAAGGACCAGGAACGCCCATGATAATTTTTAATTGCAAAATTGTTTAAAATGATTGTGCCCTTATGAACACGACCACAAACTCGAGACTCACAGCTTGCAAGGGTCAGTGGCAGGGGATGGACTACAGTATAGACTCACAGCTTTAAAGGGACAGCGGCAGGGGATGGACTACAGTATAGACTCACAGCTTTAAAGGGACAGTGGCAGGGGATGGACTACAGTATAGACTCACAGCGTTAAAGGGACAGTGGCAGGGGATGGACTACAGTATAGACTCACAGCTTTAAAGGGACAGTGGCAGGGGATGGACTACAGTATAGACTCATGTAACAGTATAACTTTAGTACGTCCCCTCGCCCCGACACGGGCGCGAACCAGGGACCCTCTGCACACATCAACAACAGTCACCCACGAAGCGTCGTTACCCATCGCTCCACAAAAGCCGCGGCTCTTGCAGAGCAAGGGGCAACACTACTTCTAGGTTTCAGAGCAAGTGACGTAACCGATTGAAATGCTACTAGCGCATACCCGCTAACTAGCTAGCCATTTCACATCCGTTACACTCACCCCCCTTTCAACCTCCTCCTTTTCCGCAGCAACCAGTGATCCGGGTCAACAGCATCAATGTAACAGTATAACTTTAGACCGTCCCCTCGCCCCGACACGGGCGCGAACCAGGGACCCTCTGCACACATCAACAACAGTCACCCACGAAGCGTCGTTACCCATCGCTCCACAAAAGCCGCGGCTCTTGCAGAGCAAGGGGCAACACTACTTCTAGGTTTCAGAGCAAGTGACGTAACTGATTGAAACGCTATTAGCGCGTACCCGCTAACTAGCTAGCCATTTCACATCCGTTACACTCACAGCTTTAAAGGGACAGTGGCAGGGGATGGACTACAGTATAGACTCACAGCTTTAAAGGGACAGTGGCAGGGGATGCCGTAGGTGTGAAGAGGTTCAGGACAGTCCTGTCCTGGCGGTATCAGCTGGTTGAGCAGGTCACAGCCGTCTGTGTAATGACAGCTCCCTATCTCTTCCAGACATGGGATCTTGACCCAGAACCCTGCCACCTCCTTCTCCAGCGTCACATTCACCTAAGAGAGAAATATATAGGGCCAGTTAAGTGGGATGTCTGGAAAAACATGGAAGGCTACAGTAACAGTACACCTATCCACAAGGTAGGCCATCACAAGGTTACATTTACCTATGGACAAAATACTGTTATTTAACTACAGTTTGACTGTTGACTGGCCAATTTGCATCCTAAATAGGGCCAGGGTGTTATGAAAAACAAAGTATCAATAAAATAAAACGTGTCAATAAACTATATTTTATAGTTGTACCACCAAGCTTGGTCAAGTTACCTAAGAGGAGAAAATAGGACCAGTGCCATGGTGTTTTAAAGCCTTGTCTAATGCCACGCTATTCTTGACTTGAACATTGAGCCCTAGTCGTTTACAGCAAAGAAGAAATCAAATCAAATCAAATGTATTTATATAGCCCTTCGTACATCAGCTGATATCTCAAAGTGCTGTACAGAAACCCAGCCTAAAACCCCAAACAGCAAGCAATGCAGGTGTAGAAGCACCTGTTATATTCTTCCCTTGCAATGATGTCACCATTGGAATTCTGCAATGTTAGAAATCATTTGGGGTAGGCTATTACTGCCCTACCAAGCTAAAACGCTGTAACTGCTCATTTGGTCAAAAATGAGTTCATGTCATTTTTGCTACATTAAATACATGCTTAATCATGTGGACAAGTAACCTGCCTCTATTGTATTGTCTTTTGGAAAAAATGGGGGTCATCAAATCAAATCAAATCAAATGTATTTATAAAGCCCTTCTTACATCAGCTGATGTCACAAAGTGCTGTACAAAAACCCAGTCTAAAACCCCAAACAGTAAGCAATGCAGGTGTAGAAGCACGGTGGCTAGGAAAAACTCCAGAGAAAGGCCAAAACCTAGAAAGAAACCTAGAGAGGAACCAGGCTATGAGGGGTGGCCAGTCCTCTTCTGGCTGTGCCGGGTGGAGATTATAACAGAACATGGCCAAGATGTCATGTTAGCAGTACCTGCATACTGTGAAACCAAGGTAAATAAAATACATTTTTCTCAGTTACACGCTATGAACAGTTACCGCCTTTTTACTTGGTAGGGAAGGAAAATTATAATCTGGCACTGTGATCTAAGTAATTGATTTCCAAGAAGAACAGTTAAGTCACAATTCTATGCATTGCTTCAACTAAAGCAACTCAAGTTCAGGAACAACAGAATGTCTAGTACGTGAAAGCAGTCTGTTGCAAAAACTTCCAAAATGCAACAATGTTACATTGGTGCATTCCTGATCAGAACATTGCCCACACCACTGCCAATGCCATCCCTTCTCTTGTGAACTCTACATTGTATGGGTGAGCATTGTATCAGGAAGTATACTGTACATTTTATATCTATTTGGGTCATCAGTGCAGCAGAGCGGGGTTTATGTGGTGAGCTGCTCACATGAAGCTCATGGGATCAGTGAGTCAGACAAACCTGCCCCAGGCAAGTTTCTACCTGTTTAACAACACAGCACCCAGAAGCACCCAGAGCCACCCAGAACTACCCAGCGCCCCCCAGAAGCACTCAGAGCCAACAATAGACACACACAGACAAAGTGGAATAGGCTCTCACCTGTCTGAATAGGCCTACAGACTGAAATGGCTAAGTAACAGCTTTCAATTCTGTTGGCAAGTTTTTCAGGAAGAACTGATTTATTAGGGCTATAGTGTGTACAACTGGCTTTTACTGTGACCATTTTTATCCACGAAGAGCCTATTCATTCTATATACATGTATATATTAAAAAGACAGGCAATATCATATGCCTATCTCAAAAACTAATGGTTGGTTAATTACATTCACTAGCTACCAGCGCTGTAAAGTCCTTAAGTAAAAATACTTTAAAGTACTACTTAAGTAGTTTTTTGGGATATCTGTACTCTTGATATTTTTGACTACTTTTACTTCGCTACATTCCTAAAGAAAATTATGTACATTTTACGCCATACATTTTCCTTTAGCAGGACAGGAAAATTGCCTTATTCACACACTTATCAAGAGAACATCCTTGGTCATCTCTACTGCCTCTGATCTGGCAGACTCACTAAACACATGCTTTATTGTAAATGATGTCTGAGTGTTGGAGCATGTCCCTGGCTATCCGTTAATTAAATAAAACAAGACAATTATTCCATCTGGTTTGCTTTATATTAGCAATTTAAAATTATTTATACTTGTACTTTTACTCTTGATACTTAAGTATATTTTAGCAATTACATTTACTTTTGATACTTAAGTTAAGTATATTTAAATCCAAATATTTTTAGACTTTTACTCAAGTAGTATTTTACTGGGTCATTTTCACTTTTACTTGAGTAATTTTCTATTAAGGTATCTTTACTTTTATTAAGTATGACAATTGGGTACTTTTTCCACCACTCCTGGCTACCTAAACAAATCAGTATACTTCATAAGAAATCAAATAGCATTCAAGATCTCATTTGAGCATTTTAGGAGGAGACCCTTGGTGCATGCTTAGTACTAACAGCGAGGGGAGCGGCCAGCTCGACCGTTGTGTTCCCGGACGCACTGGCCGTCAGGTCCCCTGGAACTGTGATGGGATCCGGGGACAGGGCTAGGGTCTTCAGAACCGCTGGGTCGTCTGGCTTACCGCAGTTCTCCCATGAGAACCCAAAGATCTGTGCAATAGCATTGAATAGTCTATGTTACTATACCATACATAATGAATTGATAGCGTAGGTTACTGAACAACATTTGAATACATTTAAAGATATTTCACTCGCCTTTGCAGAATATGCCGTGCGCGTTTTCTCGAAATCCAAAGCACCATTCACCTGCATTACAATGCATAGTGTTATCACAGCAGCAATACAGTTCTTCATTGTGCTAATCTACTCTACAGCAGAACTATAAATAATTACGGTTAATTAAAATAACAGCAGAAATCGCTTAAACTAAGATTGTGCACGTTGAAAAGGAATCGGTAATGACTGTGTCATAACACTTTGTGAGGCGGTGCGGTAAAGATTTGTTTTCACGTTTCAGTCCCACTTCCGTGTTTATCAACGCAAACTGGACGCTCCATAAAGCGGGCACAAATGTCAACGGCCAAATCTTAATTGTATCCTCGCCTCCTCGCTCCTCTCTCCTTCTTCTCAAAACCCATTGTAGGAAAAGGTCAGATGGGCGGGACCTCTGGCTCTCTCATCCAATGGGGTTTGAGAAGGAGGCGAGGAGAGAGAGGACGCGAGGAGGACACAGTTGAGATCTTCCCACAGTCAGAAGTTTATTTACCAGATGTGTTAGTTTTCGTAATCAATTTAATCCCTCACTTGATACCTCCAATCAGGAAATTGGTCTTTATTCTTTAGATTGATCAATTGTGATACAGGCTTTTGTGAACAAATCTAATTCATAGCCTGTCCGCCGCATAAAGACAATTCAGTGGTTGCCAGATTTAGTTCTAAGTACAGTAGCCAAACATCTCAGCAAAACTGCCATCCATTAGTATCCAATCCAGGTTCCAAAACAAGCATTTAGCATTGCAGCTAAACCAATGGGATAGACTTCAATCAATCAATCACATGTATTTATAGAGACCTATTTACAACAGCAGTTGTCACAAAGGCCTACAAAGAAACCGAGCCTAAAACCCACGAGAGTAAGCAACGCAGATGTAGAGGCTTAATTGGTTGCTAGGCTGAGGCACTGTATTTTGAAGACAACGTTTACACCTATCTAGGTAGCTGGTCTATAGTTACAGTAGCAGACTTGTCTACGGGCATCTTGTTCTACAGTACTGTATATCTGCTTCCCACCACCAGATGGAGGTGTTGTCTTTATTTCCTCACCTCCCTGTGAACACCATGGCATGGCCTCAAATCCCAGTGAACACCATGGCATGGCCTCAAATCCCACTGAACACCATGGCATGGCCTCAAATCCCACTGAACACCATGGCATGGCCTCAAATCCCACTGAACACCATGGCATGGCCTCAAATCCCACTGAACACCATGGCATGGCCTCAAATCCCACTGAACACCATGGCATGGCCTACTCTCAGAGATTTGACATCGTAAACAATGCTGAAAGCAAAGTCCAGCAGTGACTTGCACAAGTTGTTTTGAATTTTACATTTTAAAATCTTTTCAGTGTTATTTTCTGATGTTATAACACTATAGTAGTGCTTTTGTCAGTCATAAGTCGCTCTGGATAAGAGCGTCTGCTAAATGACTTAAATGTAAATGTAATATAGCCTATACCTAGTCTGTCATATAGCCTATACCTAGTCAGTCATATAGCCTATACCTAGTCAGTCATATAGCCTATACCTAGTCAGTCATATAGCCTATACCTAGTCAGTCATATAGCCTATACCTAGTCAGTCATATAGCCTAAATGTCATGCATTGACAACATTTATCCCAGATAGGAAAGTGATTGTAAAAGTTCTACAAGCTGACCAGGTTAATATTCTGCAGATGCATTAAGATATTTCTTGCAATGCAGCTCATGCAAATAGCCATTGGAGGAATGCAACATGCAGCGTCCTCTACACACTCGCTGATTTAAATGTATTCTGGTGGGACAGATAATAACCCTGAGACAGCATAGTGACAGGGCTGGTGGGACAGATAATAACCCTGAGACAGCATAGTGACAGGGCTGGTGGGACAGCTAATAACCCTGAGACAGCATAGTGACAGGACTGGTGGGACAGATAATAACCCTGAGACAGCATAGTGACAGGGCTGGTGGGACAGATAATAACCCTGAGACAGCATAGTGACAGGGCTGGTGGGACAGCTAATAACCCTGAGACAGCATAGTGACAGGACTGGTGGGACAGATAATAACCCTGAGACAGCATAGTGACAGGGCTGGTGGGACAGATAATAACCCTGAGACAGCATAGTGACAGGGCTGGTGGGACAGCTAATAACCCTGAGACAGCATAGTGACAGGGCTGGTGGGACAGATAATAACCCTGAGACAGCATAGTGACAGGGCTGGTGGGACAGCTAATAACCCTGAGACAGCATAGTGACAGGGCTGGTGGGACAGAAAATAACCCTGAGACAGCATAGTGACAGGGCTGGTGGGACAGCTAATAACCCTGAGACAGCATAGTGACAGGGCTGGTGGGACAGCTAATAACCCTGAGACAGCATAGTGACAGGACTGGTGGGACAGCTAATAACCCTGAGACAGCATAGTGAATGGGCTGGTGGGACAGCTAATAACCCTGAGACAGCATAGTGACAGGACTGGTGGGACAGCTAATAACCCTGAGACAGCATAGTGACAGGACTGGTGGGACAGCTAATAACCCTGAGACAGCATAGTGACAGGGCTGGTGGGACAGCTAATAACCCTGAGACAGCACAGTGACAGGACTGGTGGGACAGCTAATAACCCTGAGACAGGATAGTGACAGGACTGGTGGGACAGCTAATAACCCTGAGACAGCATAGTGACAGGACTGGTGGGACATCGTAAACAATGCTGAAAGCAAAGTCCAGCAGTGACTTGCACAAGTTGTTTTGAATTTTACATTTTAAAATCTTTTCAGTGTTATTTTCTGATGTTATAACACTATAGTAGTGCTTTTGTCAGTCATATAGCCTATACCTAGTCTGTCATATAGCCTATACCTAGTCAGTCATATAGCCTATACCTAGTCAGTCATATAGCCTATACCTAGTCAGTCATATAGCCTATACCTAGTCAGTCATATAGCCTAAATGTCATGCATTGACAACATTTATCCCAGATAGGAAAGTGATTGTAAAAGTTCTACAAGCTGACCAGGTTAATATTCTGCAGATGCATTAAGATATTTCTTGCAATGCAGCTCATGCAAATAGCCATTGGAGGAATGCAACATGCAGCGTCCTCTACACACTCGCTGATTTAAATGTATTCTGGTGGGACAGATAATAACCCTGAGACAGCATAGTGACAGGGCTGGTGGGACAGATAATAACCCTGAGACAGCATAGTGACAGGGCTGGTGGGACAGCTAATAACCCTGAGACAGCATAGTGACAGGACTGGTGGGACAGATAATAACCCTGAGACAGCATAGTGACAGGGCTGGTGGGACAGATAATAACCCTGAGACAGCATAGTGACAGGGCTGGTGGGACAGCTAATAACCCTGAGACAGCATAGTGACAGGACTGGTGGGACAGATAATAACCCTGAGACAGCATAGTGACAGGGCTGGTGGGACAGATAATAACCCTGAGACAGCATAGTGACAGGGCTGGTGGGACAGCTAATAACCCTGAGACAGCATAGTGACAGGGCTGGTGGGACAGCTAATAACCCTGAGACAGCATAGTGACAGGGCTGGTGGGACAGATAATAACCCTGAGACAGCATAGTGACAGGGCTGGTGGGACAGCTAATAACCCTGAGACAGCATAGTGACAGGGCTGGTGGGACAGATAATAACCCTGAGACAGCATAGTGACAGGGCTGGTGGGACAGCTAATAACCCTGAGACAGCATAGTGACAGGGCTGGTGGGACAGCTAATAACCCTGAGACAGCATAGTGACAGGACTGGTGGGACAGCTAATAACCCTGAGACAGCATAGTGAATGGGCTGGTGGGACAGCTAATAACCCTGAGACAGCATAGTGACAGGACTGGTGGGACAGCTAATAACCCTGAGACAGCATAGTGACAGGACTGGTGGGACAGCTAATAACCCTGAGACAGCATAGTGACAGGACTGGTGGGACAGCTAATAACCCTGAGACAGCATAGTGACAGGGCTGGTGGGACAGCTAATAACCCTGAGACAGCACAGTGACAGGACTGGTGGGACAGCTAATAACCCTGAGACAGGATAGTGACAGGACTGGTGGGACAGCTAATAACCCTGAGACAGCATAGTGACAGGACTGGTGGGACAGCTAGTAACCCTGAGACAGCATAGTGACAGGACTGGTGGGACAGCTAATAACCCTGAGACAGCATAGTGACAGGACTGGTGGGACAGCTAATTACCCTGAGACATCATAGTGGCAGGACTGGTGGGACAGTTAATAACCCTGAGACAGCATAGTGACAAGACTGGTGGAACAGCTAATAACCCTGAGACATCATAGTGGCAGGACTGGTGGGACAGCTAATAACCCTGAGACAGCATAGTGACAGGACTGGTGGGACAGCTAATAACCCTCAGACAGCATTGTGACGGGGCTGGTGGGACAGATAATAACCCTGAGACAGCATAGTGACAGGACTGGTGGGACAGCTAATAACCCTGAGACATCATAGTGGCAGGACTGGTGGGACAGCTAATAACCCTCAGACAGCATTGTGACAGGACTGGTGGGACAGCATAGTGACAGGGCTGGTGGGACAGCTAATAACCCTGAGACAGCATAGTGACAGGACTGGTGGGACAGATAATAACCCTGAGACATCATAGTGGCAGGACTGGTGGGACAGCTAATAACCCTCAGACAGCATTGTGACAGGGCTGGTGGGACAGCTAATAACCCTCAGACAGCATAGTGACAGGGCTGGTGGGACAGATAATAACCCTGAGACAGCATAGTGACAGGGCTGGTGGGACAGATAATAACCATGAGACAGCATAGTGGCAGGACTGGTGGGACAGCATAGTGACAGGGCTGGTGGGACAGATAATAACCCTGAGACAGCATAGTGACAGGGCTGGTGGGACAGCTAATAACCCTGAGACAGCATAGTGACAGGGCTGGTGGGACAGATAATAACCCTGAGACAGCATAGTGACAGGGCTGGTGGGACAGCTAATAACCCTGAGACAGCATAGTGACAGGGCTGGTGGGACAGCTAATAACCCTGAGACAGCATAGTGACAGGACTGGTGGGACAGCTAATAACCCTGAGACAGCATAGTGACAGGGCTGGTGGTACAGCTAATAACCCTGAGACAGCATAGTGACAGGACTGGTGGGACAGCTAATAACCCTGAGACAGCATAGTGACAGGGCTGGTGGGACAGCTAATAACCCTGAGACAGCATAGTGACAGGACTGGTGGGACAGCTAATAACCCTGAGACAGGATAGTGACAGGACTGGTGGGACAGCTAATAACCCTGAGACAGCATAGTGACAGGACTGGTGGGACAGCTAATAACCCTGAGACAGCATAGTGACAGGAATGGTGGGACAGCTAATAACCCTGAGACAGCATAGTGACAGGACTGGTGGGACAGCTAATTACCCTGAGACATCATAGTGGCAGGACTGGTGGGACAGTTAATAACCCTGAGACAGCATAGTGACAAGACTGGTGGAACAGCTAATAACCCTGAGACATCATAGTGGCAGGACTGGTGGGACAGCTAATAACCCTGAGACAGCATAGTGACAGGACTGGTGGGACAGCTAATAACCCTCAGACAGCATTGTGACAGGGCTGGTGGGACAGATAATAACCCTGAGACAGCATAGTGACAGGACTGGTGGGACAGCTAATAACCCTGAGACATCATAGTGGCAGGACTGGTGGGACAGCTAATAACCCTCAGACAGCATTGTGACAGGACTGGTGGGACAGCATAGTGACAGGGCTGGTGGGACAGCTAATAACCCTGAGACAGCATAGTGACAGGACTGGTGGGACAGCTAATAACCCTGAGACATCATAGTGGCAGGACTGGTGGGACAGCTAATAACCCTCAGACAGCATTGTGACAGGGCTGGTGGGACAGCTAATAACCCTCAGACAGCATAGTGACAGGACTGGTGGGACAGATAATAACCCTGAGACAGCATAGTGACAGGGCTGGTGGGACAGATAATAACCATGAGACAGCATAGTGGCAGGACTGGTGGGACAGCATAGTGACAGGGCTGGTGGGACAGATAATAACCCTGAGACAGCATAGTGACAGGACTGGTGGGACAGCTAATAACCCTGAGACAGCATAGTGACAGGGCTGGTGGGACAGCTAATAACCCTGAGACATCATAGTTACAGGGCTGGTGGGACAGCATAGTGACAGGGCTGGTGGGACAGCATAGTGACAGGGCTGGTGGGACAGCTAATAACCCTGAGACATCATAGTTACAGGGCTGGTGGGACAGCATAGTGACAGGGCTGATGGGACAGCATAGTGACAGGACTGGTGGGACAGCTAATAACCCTGGGACATCATAGTTACAGGGCTGGTGGGACAGCATAGTGACAGGGCTGGTGGGGCAGTATAGTGACAGGGCTGGTGGGACAGCTAATAACCCTGAGACAGCATAGTGGCAGGGCTGTTGGGACAGCTAATAACCCTGAGACAGCATAGTGGCAGGGGTGGTGGGACAGCTAATAACCCTGAGACAACATAGTGACAGGGCTGGTGGGACAGCTAATAACCCTGAGACAACATAGTGACAGGGCTGGTGGGACAGCTAATAACCCTGAGACAGCATAGTGACAGGACTGGTGGGACAGCTAATAACCCTGAGACAGCATAGTGACAGGACTGGTGGGACAGCTAATAACCCTGAGACAGCGTAGTGACAGGGCTGGTGGGACAGCTAATAACCCTGAGACAGCATAGTGGCAGGGCTGGTGGGACAGATAATAACCCTGAGACAGCATAGTGACAGGGCTGGTGGGACAGCTAATAACCCTGAGACAGCGTAGTGACAGGGCTGGTGGGACAGCTAATAACCCTGAGACAGCATAGTGACAGGGCTGGTGGGACAGCTAATAACCCTGAGACAGCATAGTGACAGGGCCTGTGGGACAGCTATTAACCCTGAGACAGCATAGTGGCAGGGCTGGTGGGACAGCATAGTGACAGGGCTGGTGGGACAGCTAATAACCCTGAGACAGCATAGTGGCAGGGCTGGTGGGACGGCTAATAACCCTGAGACAGCATAGTGACAGGGCCTGTGGGACAGCTATTAACCCTGAGACAGCATAGTGGCAGGGCTGGTGGGACAGCTAATAACCCTGAGACAGCATAGTGACAGGGCTGGTGGGACAGCTAATAACCCTGAGACAGCATAGTGACAGGGCTGGTGGAACAGCTAATAACCCTGAGACAGCATAGTGACAGGGCTGGTGGGACAGCATAGTGACAGGGCTGGTGGGACAGATAATAACCCTGAGACAGCATAGTGACAGGGCTGGTGGGACAGATAATAACCCTGAGACAGCAGAATGACAGGGCTGGTGGGACTTCTAATAACCCTGAAACAGCAGAATGACAGGGCTGGTGGGACAGATAATAACCCTGAGACAGTCTTCCCTCTGCATGTGTATATGCAGCAGAAGTATCAGAGCAGGTCATGTCCCTGTCTCATAGGCTATTCTCAGCTTCATGCCACTATGGGTGAAACTACTTTAGCATGTCTAGATCCGGAAATTAAATGGGAATAAAAGTATGTTTTCAAGTAAGAATGTAACACCATGTACTAGGGATGGTAGGGCTGTAACACCATGTACTAGGGATGGTAGGGCTGTAACACCATGTACTAGGGCTGGTAGGGCTGGTAGGGCTGGTAGGGCTATAACACCATGTACTATGGCAGGTAGGGCTGGTAGGGCTGGTAGGGCTGTAACACCATGTACTAGGGCTGGTAGGGCTGTAACACCATGTACTAGGGCTGGTAGGGCTGGTAGGGCTGTAACACCATGCTAGCTGAGGGCTGGTCAGGGCTGGTAGGGCTGTAGACACCATGTACTAGGGCTGGTAGGGCTGTAACACCATGTACTAGGGCTGGTAGGGCTGGTAGGGCTGTAACACCATGTACTAGGGATGGTAGGGCTGTAACACCATGTACTAGGGCTGGTAGGGCTGTAACACCATGTACTAGGGATGGTAGGGCTGTAACACCATGTACTAGGGCTGGTAGGGCTGGTAGGGCTGTAACACCATGTACTAGGGCTGGTAGGGCTGTAACACCATGTACTAGGGCTGGTAGGGCTGGTAGGGCTGTAACACCATGTACTAGGGATGGTAGGGCTGTAACACCATGTACTAGGGCTGGTAGGGCTGGTAGGGCTGTAACACCATGTACTAGGGCTGGTAGGGCTGTAACACCATGTACTAGGGCTGGTAGGGCTGGTAGGGCTGTAACACCATGTACTAGGGCTGGTAGGGCTGTAACACCATGTACTAGGGATGGTAGGGCTGTAACACCATGTACTAGGGCTGGTAGGGCTGGTAGGGCTGTAACACCATGTACTAGGGCTGGTAGGGCTGGTAGGGCTGTAACACCATGTACTAGGGATGGTAGGGCTGTAACACCATGTACTAGGGCTGGTAGGGCTGGTAGGGCTGTAACACCATGTACTAGGGATGGTAGGGCTGTAACACCATGTACTAGGGATGGTAGAGCTGGTAGGGCTGTAACACCATGTACTAGGGATGGTAGGGCTGTAACACCATCTACTAGGGCTGGTAGGGCTGTACTAGGGATGGTATATCTGGTAGGGCTGTAACACCATGTACTAGGGCTGGTAGGGCTGTAACACCATGTACTAGGGCTGGTAGGGCTGGTAGGGCTGTAACACCATGTACTAGGGATGGTAGGGCTGTAACACCATGTACTAGGGCTGGTAGGGCTGGTAGGGCTGTAACACCATGTACTAGGGCTGGTAGGGCTGGTAGGGCTGTAACACCATGTACTAGGGATGGTAGGGCTGGTAGGGCTGTAACACCATGTACTAGGGCTGGTAGGGCTGGTAGGGCTGTAACACCATGTACTAGGGCTGGTAGGGCTGTAACACCATGTACTAGGGCTGGTAGGGCTGGTAGGGCTGTAACACCATGTACTAGGGCTGGTAGGGCTGTAACACCATGTACTAGGGCTGGTAGGGCTGTACTAGGGATGGTATATCTGGTAGGGCTGTAACACCATGTACTAGGGCTGGTAGGGCTGTAACACCATGTACTAGGGCTGGTAGGGCTGTAACACCATGTATTATGGCAGGTAGGGCTGTAACATCATGTACTATATCCTCATATTTCTACTGCTGTATCATCAAACTAACTATCTAAATTGGTCTCAGAAATGGCTAATATATGAATGTTATCTGATGTTAGCAAGGTCTTGATTTCTTGAACCTATTGCTACATATATTTAATATGGGCTATTTACAGCCCTTTCCTGGGTAAGTTATCAGAGATAAACATAATATGGAAAAGAGCAAACAAAGCAAGATTTAAAAAAACATATATTCAGCAGTCCATTAATCAGTTGGTGTGTGGAAGTGTGTGTGCTGTGGGGTTGAAGCTACGAACCCATAGGCTTGGCTCTCATCCCTACCAAGCTGTTTGGGAGGGAGGGTGAACAATGATCCTGTGATGTAGCAGATGTAAGAAATGTCCCCACGTGCTGTGGCAGCTTTCATAGCTGGGATCAGTTATTTTCCTCTTCTGGTGCACAGCTTCAGGATAGTCCATCTTGAGGAAGATATAGGCTCCTCTCAGGTTCTTAGCTCTTTCCAGAACAGTTACCTTTCTCCTTGAACCTCAAGAACTTGACCACTATCGGCCTGGGCCTGTCGCCTGGGCCGGTGGAAGGTTTTCCGGTCCTGTGGGAACACTCCACCTCAATCTTCCTGTAGTTCATCTTCAGTTTCTCCGAGATCATTTCCCTCACTTTGTTTGCTGGTAGGGCTGAAAGGGCTGGTAGAGATGGAAGGTATGGTAGGATGTATGCTGGTAGGGTTGGTAGAGCTAGTACAGATGGTAGGGATGGTAGGATGGTAGGTATGGTAGGGATGGTAGGGATGGTAGGATGGTAGGTATGGTAGGGATGGTATGGATGGTAGGATGGTAGGATGGTAGGTATGGTAGGGATGGTAGAGATGGTAGGGATGGTAGGTATGGTAGGATGGTAGGATGGTAGAGATGGTAGGGATGGTAGGTATGGTAGGATGGTAGAGATGGTAGGGATGGTAGGTATGGTAGGATGGTAGGGTTGTAGGCTGGTAGGGTTGGTAGGGCTAGTACAGATGGTTGGGATGGTAGGGCAGGTAGGGCTGGTAGGGATGGTAAGGATGTTTGCTGGTTGGCCTGGTGGTGCTGGTAGGGATGGTACGCTGGTAGAGTTCGTAGGGATGTATGATGGTAGTGCTTGTAGGCTGTTAGGGTTTAAAGGGATGGTAGGGCTGGTAGATTTCGTAGGGATGTATGATGGTAGGGTTGGTAGGGATGGTATGCTGGTAGGGATGATAGGGATGTATGCTGGTAGGGCTGTTGGGCTGGTAAGGTTGGCGAGTGTTGTAGGGATGGGAGGGCTGGTTTGGCTGGTAGGGCTAGTATGGCTGGTAGGGATGGTAGAGATGTATGCTGGCAGGGCTGGAATGGCTGGTAGGGATGGTAGGGATGGTAGAGATGTATGCTGGCAGGGCTGGAATGGCTGGTAGGGATGGTAGGGATGGTAGAGATGTATGCTGGCAGGGCTGGAATGGCTGGTAGGGATGGTAGGGATGGTAGAGATGTATGCTGGTAGAGCTGGTTGGGATGTATGCTGGAAGGAATGGCAGGGATGTAATCTGGTAGGGCTGGTAGGGATGGTAGGGCTGGTAGGGCTAATAGGGATGGTAGGGCTGGTAGGGCTAATAGGGATGGTAGGGCTAATAGGGATGGTAGGGCTGGTAGGGCTGGTAGGGCTAATATGGGTGGTAGGGCTGATAGGGATAGGGATGGTAGGGCTGATAGGGATGGTAGGGCTGATAGGGATGGTAGGGCTGATAGGGATGGTAGGGCTGATAGGGATGGTAGGACTGATAGGGATGTTTGCTGGTAGGGCTGGTAGGGGAGATGTATAAAGGTATTGCTGGTAGGCTTGGTATGGCAGGTTGGCCTGGTAGTGGTGGCAGGGCTGGTAGGGCTGGTAGGTCTGGTTGGGATTGTAGTGCTGGTAGGGATTTATGCTGGTAGGGTTGGTAGGGATGTTAGGGCTTGTAGGGATATTAGCGATGGTACGGATGTATGCTGGTAGGGATGGTAGAGAAGTTAGGGCTGGTTTGGATCTTAGGAATGATAGGGATTGTAGGGCTGGTAAGGAGTTTTGCTGCTAGGGCCGGTAGGGCTAATAGGACTGTTAGGCTTGGTAGGGATTCATGCTGGTATGACTGGTAGGGATGGTAGGGCTGGAATGACTGGTATGGATGGTAAGGATGTATGCTGTTGGTGCAGGCGGGGCTGGTAGTGGGTCTAGGACTGTTAGGGATGGTAGGGCTAGTAGTGATGGTAGGGCTGGTAGTGATGGTAGGGCTGGTAGTGATGTAAGCCTGTTGGAATGGCGGGGATATATTCTGGTAGGGATAGTAGGGTTGGTAGGGATGGTAATGGTGTATGATGGTAGGAAATATATGATGGTAGGGATGTATGATGGTAGGGATGGTAGGAATGGTAGTGATGTTTGATGGTAGGGATGGTAGGAATGGTAGTGATGTTTGATGGTAGGGATGGTAGGATTGGTAGGGATGTTTGATGGTAAGGATGTTTGATGGTAGGGGTGGTAGGAATGGTAGGGATGGTAGGATTGGTAGGGATGTTTGATGGTAGGGATGGTAGTGATGTTAGGGATTGTAGGGATTGTAGTGATGTATGATGGTAGCGATGGTAGGGTTGGTAGGGATGGTAGGTATGGTATGGATGGTAGGATTGTAGGGATGTTTGATGGTAGGGATGGTAGGGATGGTAGGATTGGTATGGCTGGTAGGGATGGCAAGGATGGTAGTGATGGTAGGGATGGTAGGAATCGTAGGGATGGTAGGGATGTTGGATTGTAGAGATGACATGGATGGTAATGATGATTGATGGTAGATATGGTAGGGATGTTAGTGAAGTTTGATGTTAGGGATGGGATGGATGGTAGAGATGGTAGGGATGGGATGGATGGTAGCGATGGTAGGGATGGGATGGATGGTAGAGATGGTAGGGATGGGATGGATGGTAGGGATGTTTGGTGTTTGATGTTAGGATTGGTATGGATGGTAGTGATGGTGGAGATGGTAGTGATGGTAGGGCTTGTGGTTCTGGTAGGGATGGTAGTGATGGTAGGGCTTGTTGTGATGGTAGGGATGGAAGTGATGGTAGGGCTTGTGGTGTTGTTTGGGACGGTAGGGATGGTAATGATGGTAGGGCTTGTAGTTATGGTAGGGATGGTAATGATGGTAAGGCTTGTAGTGATGGTAGAGCTTGTAGTGATGGTAGGGATGATAGTGATGGTAGGGATGATAGTGATGGTAGGGATGGTAGGGCTTGTAGTGATGGTAGGGATGGTAGTGATGGTAGGACTTGTAGTGATGGTAGGGATGGTAGTGATGGTAGGGCTTGTAGGGATGGTAGTGATGGTAGGACTTGTAGTGATGGTAGGGATGGTAGTGATGGTAGGACTTGTAGTGATGGTAGGGATGGTAGTGATGGTAGGGATGGTAGTGATGGTAGGGCTTGTGGTGTTGGTTGGGATGGTAGGGATGGTTTGATGGTAGTGATGTATGATTGTAGGGATGTTTGATGGTAGGGAGGTATGTTGGGAGGGATGGTAGAGTTGTATGTTGGGTGGGATGGTAGAGTTGTATGTTGGGAGGGATGGTAGGGAGGTATGATTGTAGGGATGGTAGGGAGGTATGATTGTAGGGATGGTAGGGAGGTATGATTGTAGGGATGATAGGGAGGTATGATTGTAGGGATGGTAGGGAGGTATGATTGTAGGGATGGTAGGGAGGTATGATTGTAGGGATGGTAGGGAGGTATGATTGTAGGGATGATAGGGAGGTATGATTGTAGGGATGGTAGGGAGGTATGATTGTAGGGATGGTAGGGGGGTATGATTGTAGGGATGGTAGGGAGGTATGATTGTAGGGATGGTAGGAGGTATGATTGTAGGGATGGTAGGAGGTATGATTGTAGGGATGGTAGGGAGGTATGATTGTAGGGATGGTAGGGAGGTATGATTGTAGGGATGGTAGGAGGTATGATTGTAGGGATGGTAGAAGGTATGATTGTAGGGATGGTAGGGAGGTATGATTGTAGGGATGGTAGGAGGTATGATTGTAGGGATGGTAGGAGGTGTGATTGTAGGGATGGTAGGAGGTATGATTGTAGGGATGGTAGGAGGTATGATTGTAGGGATGGTTGGGAGGTATGATTGTAGGGATGGTAGGAGGTATGGTTGTAGGGATGGTAGGAGGTATGATTGTAGGGATGGTAGGAGGTATGATTGTAGGGATGGTTGGAAGGTATGATTGTAGGGATGGTAGGGAGGTATGATTGTAGGGATGGTTGGGAGGTATGATTGTAGGGATGGTAGGGAGGTATGATTTTAGGGATGGTAGAAGGTATGATTGTAGGGATGGTAGGGAGGTATGATTGTAGGGATGGTTGGGAGGTATGATTGTAGGGATGGTAGGGAGGTATGATTGTAGGGATGGTAAGGATTTATGCTGGTAGGGTTGGTAGGACTGGTAGGACTGGTAGTGATGGTAGGGCTGGTAGGGCTGGTAGGGTTGGTAAGGCTTGTAGTGATGGTAGAGCTTGTAGTGATGGTAGGGATGATAGTGATGGTAGGGATGATAGTGATGGTAGGGATGGTAGTGATGGTAGGGATGGTAGTGATGGTAGGGATGGTAGGGATGGTAGTGATGGTAGGGATGGTAGGGATGGTAGGGCTTGTAGTGATGGTAGGGATGGTAGTGATGGTAGGGCTTGTGGTGTTGGTTGGGATGGTAGTGATGGTAGGGATGGTAGTGATGGTAGGGCTTGTAGTGATGGTAGGGATGGTAGTGATGGTAGGGCTTGTGGTGTTGGTTGGGATGGTAGGGATGGTTTGATGGTAGTGATGGTAAGGAGGTATGATTGTAGGGATGATAGGGAGGTATGATTGTAGGGATGGTAGGGAGGTATGATTGTAGGGATGGTAGGGAGGTATGATTGTAGGGATGGTAGGGAGGTATGATTGTAGGGATGATAGGGAGGTATGATTGTAGGGATGGTAGGGAGGTATGATTGTAGGGATGGTAGGGAGGTATGATTGTAGGGATGGTTGGGAGGTATGATTGTAGGGATGGTAGGGAGGTATGATTGTAGGGATGGTAGAGTTGTATGTTGGGAGGGATGGTAGAGTTGTATGTTGGGAGGGATGGTAGGGAGGTATGATTGTAGGGATGGTAGGGAGGTATGATTGTAGGGATGGTATGGATGGTAGGGAGGTATGATTGTAGGGATGGTAGGGAGGTATGATTGTAGGGATGGTAGGGAGGTATGATTGTAGGGATGGTTGGGAGGTATGATTGTAGGGATGGTAGGGAGGTATGATTGTAGGGATGGTAGAGTTGTATGTTGGGAGGGATGGTAGAGTTGTATGTTGGGAGGGATGGTAGGGAGGTATGATTGTAGGGATGATAGGGAGGTATGATTGTAGGGATGATAGGGAGGTATTATTGTAGGGATGGTTGGGAGGTATGGTTGTAACGATGGTAGGGAGGTATGATTGTAGGGATGGTAGGGAGGTATGATTGTAGGGATGGTAGGGAGGTATGCTAGTTGGGCCGATATGACTGGTAGGGATTGTAAGAATTTATCCAGGTAGGGCTGGTAGCGATGTATCGTGCTTGGGCTGGATGAGATATATCCAGGTAGGGCTGGTAGGGATGTACTGTAAGAGCACAGTTCTATCTAAGTTTTTATAGTTTATACAGGACTAAGCCTATAAAATCAACATTGGCTAATCAGATTCCCAGGCTGACGTAGACCTGTATGAGTTATGTTGGAGCTGTACCAATTCTATGATGTTATCAAACAGTCATCTCTCTCTCTCATTCGATCCAGACAGACGGTAGGACAGGGTGCACCAGACAGACTCCTCTCTCTGGCATCACCAAGTGTGCGTCCAAAATGGCACCCATGTTCCCTTACTTCCCTATGATTGCATAATACTACAAGGCTCTGGTAAAAAGTAGTGCACTAAATAAGGAATAGGGTAGCAGTTGGGACGCATCACCAAATCTTTCTTCCTTTGATTGTCTGAGCTGATTTTCCATCAATCGTGTCTCTCCTCGTCTTCCCTCCCTCTCTCTGTCTCAGACATTAAACTGTGTGAAGAGGATTTAACAAAACATCTTTCTCCCATCTCTTTAGACTCGGTCCTGTCTCTATCACCTTGGTTCAGCTGTGAAGCCATGCTGTGAAGCCATGCTGTGAAACCACGCTGTTGAAGCTATGCTTTGAAGCCATACTGTTGAAGCCACGCTGTGAAACCACACTGTGAAACCACGCTGTTGAAGCCATGCTGTGAAGCCATGCTGTGAAGCCATGCTTCTTTATACTGTGGCCTTTACTGTCTTTTGAGTACCTCTGTATCAGTATTGTGGTGAAAGCTTCCTTCACATGTTTCTGAAACCTCATACGACAGGTTATTCCTAGTGTGTCAGTCCATATAAAACACACTTCCTGTCATTATTACCCTTGTAACACTGTTTCATGTTGCGTTATGCACATGAAGGGAGGTGCTTGGAAGGTTCTGATGTCGTTCCATATCAAAACTGCACATATTGAAGTTGGAGTCCTCTTGTTATATTCCTGGCCGGTCTATCACAGTAAAACTGTCATGTTTTGTCTTTGATCATCATGTCTTGTCCCTGTGCTTCCCTCTGCTGGTCTTATTAGGTTCTTTCCCTCTTTCTATCCCTCTCTCTCCCCCTCCCTCTCTCCCTCTCTCGCTCTCTCTCTCTATCGTTCCGTTCCTGCTCCCAGCTGTTTCTCATTCTCCTAACGACCTCATTTACTCTTTCACACCTGTCCCCTATTTTGCCCTCTGATTAGAGTCCCTATTTCTCCCTCTGTTTTCCGCTTCTGTCCTTGTCGGATTCTTGTTTGATGTTTGCTGTTCTGTGTCCTTGTTCCGCCCTGTCGTGTTTTTGCCTTCTTCAGATGCTGCGTGTGAGCAGGTGTCTATGTCAGCTACGGCCTGTGCCTTCCTGAAGCGACCTGCAGTCTGTGGTCGCGTCTCCAGTCGTTCCTCTCTACTGACGAGAGGATTTCAGTTTCCTGTTTTGGATTTACCTTTGATAATATCCAGGAGAATCATTGTTTGTTTAATACTGGAATAAAGACTCTGTTTCTATTACGTCGCTTTTGGGTCCTCATTCACCAGCATAACAGAAGAATCCGACCAAGATGGACCCAGCGACTATGGATTCTCTCAACACTGCCGTCGAGTTCCAGGGAGCAATGCTCGGCAGACACGAGCAGGAATTGTTTGCTGCTCGTCATGCCGTTGAGACCCTGGCCGCTCAGGTCTCCGATCTCTCTGGACAGTTTCTCAGTCTTCGTCTCGTGCCACCAGCTACTTCCTGGTCTTCCGAGTCTCCGGAACCTAGGGTTAATAACCCACCATGTTACTCTGGGCAGCCCACTGAGTGTCGCTCCTTTCTCACCCAGTGTGATATTGTGTTCTCTCTCCAGCCCAACACGTACTCAAGAGAGAGAGCTCGGATCGCTTACGTCATATCACTCCTTACTGGTCGGGCTCGGGAGTGGGGCACAGCTATCTGGGAGGCAAGGGCTGAGTGTTCTAACGATTATCAGAACTTTAAAGAGGAGATGATACGGGTTTTTGATCGTTCAGTTTTTGGGAAGGAGGCTTCCAGGGCCCTGGCTTCCCTATGTCAAGGTGATCGATCCATAACGGATTACTCTATAGAGTTTCGCACTCTTGCTGCCTCCAGTGACTGGAACGAGCCGGCGTTGCTCGCTCGTTTTCTGGAGGGACTCCACGCTGAGGTTAAGGATGAGATTCTCTCCCGGGAGGTTCCTTCCAGCGTGGACTCTTTGATTGCACTCGCCATCCGCATAGAACGACGGGTAGATCTTCATCACCGAGCTCGTGGAAGAGAGCTCGCGTTAACGGTGTTTCCCCTCTCCGCTTCTCAACCATCTCCTCCCACCGGCTCAGAGACTGAGCCCATGCAGCTGGGAGGTATTCGCATCTCGACTAAGGAGAGGGAACGGAGAATCACCAACCGCCTTTGCCTCTATTGCGGTTCTGCTGGACATTTTGTCATGTCATGTCCAGTAAAAGCCAGAGCTCATCAGTAAGCGGAGGGCTACTGGTGAGCGCTACTACTCAAGTCTCTCCATCAAGATCCTGTACTACCTTGTCGGTCCATCTACGCTGGACCGGTTCGGCTGCTTCCTGCAGTGCCTTGATAGACTCTGGGGCTGAGGGTTGTTTTATGGACGAAGCATGGGCTCGGAAACATGAGATTCCTCTCAGACAGTTAGGGAAGCCCACGCCCATGTTCGCCTTAGATGGTAGTCTTCTCCCCAGTATCAGATGTGAGACACTACCTTTAACCCTCACAGTATCTGGTAACCACAGTGAGACCATTTCCTTTTTGATTTTTCGTTCACCTTTTACACCTGTTGTTTTGGGTCATCCCTGGCTAGTATGTCATAATCCTTCTATTAATTGGTCTAGTAATTCTATCCTATCCTGGAACGTTTCTTGTCATGTGAAGTGTTTAATGTCTGCTATTCCTCCTGTTTCTTCTGTCCCCTCTACTCAGGAGGAACCTGGTGATTTGACAGGAGTGCCGGAGGAATATCATGATCTGCGCACGGTCTTCAGTCGGTCCAGAGCCAACTCTCTTCCTCCTCACCGGTCGTATGATTGTTGTATTGATCTCCTTCCGGGGACCACTCCCCCTCGGGGTAGACTATACTCTCTGTCGGCTCCCGAACGGAAGGCTCTCGAGGATTATCTGTCTGTTTCTCTCGACGCCGGTACCGTGGTGCCTTCTTCCTCTCCCGCCGGAGCGGGGTTTTTCTTTGTTAAGAAGAAGGACGGTACTCTGCGCCCCTGCGTGGATTATCGAGGGCTGAATGACATAACGGTTAAGAATCGTTATCCGCTTCCCCTTATGTCGTCAGCCTTCGAGATTCTGCAGGGAGCCAGGTTCTTTACTAAGTTGGACCTTCGCAACGCTTACCATCTCGTGCGCATCAGAGAGGGGGACGAGTGGAAAACGGCGTTTAACACTCCGTTAGGGCATTTTGAATACCGGGTTCTGCCGTTCGGTCTCGCTAATGCTCCAGCTGTCTTTCAGGCATTAGTTAATGATGTACTGAGAGACATGCTGAACATCTTTGTTTTCGTTTACCTTGACGATATCCTGATTTTTTCACCGTCTCTCGAGATTCATGTTCAGCACGTTCGACGTGTACTCCAGCGCCTTTTAGAGAATTGTCTCTACGTGAAGGCTGAGAAGTGCGCCTTTCATGTCTCCTCTGTCACATTTCTCGGTTCTGTTATTTCCGCTGAAGGCATTCAGATGGATCCCGCTAAGGTCCAGGCTGTCAGCGATTGGCCCGTCCCTAAGTCACGTGTCGAGTTGCAGCGCTTTCTCGGTTTCGCTAATTTCTATCGGCGTTTCATTCGTAATTTCGGTCAAGTGGCTGCCCCTCTCACAGCTCTGACTTCTGTCAAGACTTGCTTTAAGTGGTCCGGTTCCGCCCAGGGAGCTTTTGATCTCCTCAAGAAGCGTTTTACATCCGCCCCTATCCTTGTTACTCCTGACGTCACTAAACAATTCATTGTCGAGGTTGACGCTTCAGAGGTGGGCGTGGGAGCCATTCTGTCCCAGCGCTTCCATTCTGACGATAAGGTCCATCCTTGCGCTTACTTTTCTCATCGCCTGTCGCCATCGGAACGCAACTATGATGTGGGTAACCGCGAACTGCTTGCCATCCGCTTAGCCATAGGCGAATGGCGACAGTGGTTGGAGGGGGCGACCGTCCCTTTTGTCGTTTGGACTGACCATAAGAACCTTGAGTACATCCGTTCTGCCAAACGACTTAATGCACGTCAAGCTCGTTGGGCGTTGTTTTTCGCTCGTTTCGAGTTCGTGATTTCCTATCGCCCGGGAAATAAGAACACCAAGCCTGATGCCTTATCCCGTCTCTTTAGTTCTTCTGTGGCTTCTACCGACCCCGAGGGGATTCTCCCTGAAGGGCGTGTTGTCGGGTTGACTGTCTGGGGAATTGAGAGACAGGTTAAGCAAGCACTCACTCACACTGCGTCGCCGCGCGCTTGTCCTAGTAACCTTCTGTTCGTTCCTGTCTCTACTCGTCTGGCTGTTCTTCAGTGGGCTCACTCTGCCAAGTTAGCTGGCCACCCCGGCGTTCGGGGTACGCTTGCTTCTATTCGCCAGCGGTTTTGGTGGCCTACTCAGGAGCGGGACACGCGCCGTTTCGTGGCTGCTTGTTCGGACTGCGCGCAGACTAAGTCAGGTAACTCTCCTCCTGCCGGTCGTCTCAGACCGCTTCCCATTCCTTCTCGACCATGGTCTCACATCGCCTTAGACTTTATTACCGGTCTGCCTTCGTCTGCGGGGAAGACTGTGATTCTTACGGTTATCGATAGGTTCTCTAAGGCGGCACATTTCATTCCCCTCGCTAAGCTTCCTTCCGCTAAGGAGACGGCACAAATCATCATTGAGAATGTGTTCAGAATTCATGGCCTCCCGTTAGACGCCGTTTCAGACAGAGGCCCGCAATTCACGTCACAGTTTTGGAGGGAGTTCTGTCGGTTGATTGGTGCTTCCGTCAGTCTCTCTTCCGGGTTTCATCCCCAGTCTAACGGTCAAGCAGAAAGGGCCAATCAGTCGATTGGTCGCATATTACGCAGCCTTTCGTTTCGAAACCCTGCGTCTTGGGCTGAACAGCTCCCCTGGGCTGAGTACGCTCACAACTCGCTTCCTTCGTCTGCTACCGGGCTATCTCCGTTTCAGAGTAGTCTTGGGTACCAGCCTCCTCTGTTCTCGTCCCAGCTCGCCGAGTCCAGCGTTCCCTCCGCTCAGGCTTTTGTCCAACGTTGTGAGCGCACCTGGAGGAGGGTCAGGTCTGCACTTTGCCGTTACAGGGCGCAGACTGTGAGAGCCGCCAATAAACGTAGGATTAAGAGTCCTAGGTATTGTCGCGGTCAGAGAGTGTGGCTTTCCACTCGTAACCTTCCCCTTACGACAGCTTCTCGCAAGTTGACTCCGCGGTTCATTGGTCCGTTCCGTGTCTCTCAGGTCGTCAATCCTGTCGCTGTGCGACTGCTTCTTCCGCGACATCTTCGTCGCGTCCACCCTGTCTTCCATGTCTCCTGTGTCAAGCCTTTTCTTCGCGCCCCCGTTCGTCTTCCCTCCCCCCCCCCCCGTCCTTGTCGAGGGCGCACCTATTTACAAGGTACGGAAGATCATGGACATGCGTTCTCGGGGACGTGGTCACCAGTCTTTGATCATCATGTCTTGTCCCTGTGCTTCCCTCTGCTGGTCTTATTAGGTTCTTTCCCTCTTTCTATCCCTCTCTCTCCCCCTCCCTCTCTCCCTCTCTCGCTCTCTCTCTCTATCGTTCCGTTCCTGCTCCCAGCTGTTTCTCATTCTCCTAACGACCTCATTTACTCTTTCACACCTGTCCCCTATTTTGCCCTCTGATTAGAGACCCTATTTCTCCCTCTGTTTTCCGCTTCTGTCCTTGTCGGATTCTTGTTTGATGTTTGCTGTTCTGTGTCCTTGTTCCGCCCTGTCGTGTTTTTGCCTTCTTCAGATGCTGCGTGTGAGCAGGTGTCTATGTCAGCTACGGCCTGTGCCTTCCTGAAGCGACCTGCAGTCTGTGGTCGCGTCTCCAGTCGTTCCTCTCTACTGACGAGAGGATTTCAGTTTCCTGTTTTGGATTTACCTTTGATAATATCCAGGAGAATCATTGTTTGTTTAATACTGGAATAAAGACTCTGTTTCTATTACGTCGCTTTTGGGTCCTCATTCACCAGCATAACAAAAACTGTCAACCTGTTGAGGAAATGTCACCCCATGAGTCAGACAGATAGTATCACAGTATAACTGTCAACCTGTTGAGGAAATGTCAGTTCATGAGTCAGACAGATAGTATCACAGAATAACTATCAACCTGTGGAGGAAATGTCAGTTCATGAGTCAGACAGATAGTTTATTAACTGTAATGTGACATCATGAGTCAGACTGTCACGTTCGCTGTCTTCAAACTCCCTGTCATAGATGAGCCAAGGCGCAGCGTGCATGTAATTCCACATTTATTTTAATCGTAGTGAAACCTTCACAAAAAGAACAGGTAAACAGAAACAAACGTGACGCAACCGTGGCGCACACAAACACACACAGAAAATAAATAATTACCCACCACATTAGTTGGGAAAAAGGCTGCCTAAGTATGATTCCCAATCAGAGACAACGATAGAGAGCTGCCTCTGATTGGGAACCATACTCAAAGAAAAAAAACAAAGAAGTAGAAAACAAAGAAATAGAAAACATAGAATGCCCACCCAAATCACACCCTGACCTAACCAAATAGAGAAATAAAACGGCTCTCTAAGGTCAGGGCGTGACACAGACAGATAGTTTATTAACTGTAATGTCAGTGTGATAAAGCATAAGTCTTGGTGGGGAGGATAATTGTTAATTTATTCATATGGTTTGCATTGATTACATTTCCCTCACCTTCACCTTTGATGAAACGTTGGAAAATATTTTGAAAAAATGTCACTCTGACTTTGTTTGTGTTTATATGCGTGTGTGTGTGTGTGTGTGTGTGTGTGTGTGTGTGTGTGTGTGTGTGTGTGTGTGTGTGTGAGAGAGAGTTTGTGTGTGTGTGTGTGTGTGTGTGTATATGAGAGAGAGTTTGTGTCTGTGTGTTTGTGTGTGTGTATGAGAGAGAGTTTGTGTCTGTGTGTGTTTGTGTGTGTGTGTGCGTCTGTGTGTGAATGATCTGATATAGTTAACCATATTTAATTTCATTTGTATTATCTGCACTGAAGTTGCACCACTGTTGTCTGTGGGGGAGTGGCAATCTTTACCTAGGATCACCTTCAGTGCTCGGCTGTCTCCACCATGTCTGTCCAAACAATTTTGATTTGCTGATTTTAAGCATTACATTTTCAAATAGCTCTTTGTTGACTGTCGCTGGGTGTTATCGTCCTCCATCAGCACCGGCCTATGCCCTCACTAACCTAAGCTCTCTCCTGGCCCCTTACACTAAGTCTGAATTTGTCCTGCTAGGTGATCTAAACTGGGACATGCTTAAACCACCTGACCAAGTCCTAAAGCAATGGGACTCTCTAAATCTTTCTCAGATTATTACCAATCCCACAAGGTATGACTCCAAACACCCAGAAAAGGCTACACTCCTCTATGTTATCCTCACAAATAATCCTGAGAGGTATCAGTCTGGTGTTTTCTGTAATGACCTTAGTGATCACTGTTTTACAGCCTGTGTTCGTAATGGCTGCTCAGTGAAAAGACCTGTCCTGATTTGTTGTAGACGCTTGGTAAAAAAACTTTAATGAGCAAGCCTTCCTTCATGACCTGGCCTCTGTAAATTGGTATAGAATCAGCTTGATCCCCCTCTGTCAAAAATGTTTGGACCTTCTTTTTTGATATTTTCAGTGGTAATGTTAACAAACACGCCCCATAAAGAAAATAAGAATTAAAAACAGGTTCAGCCCCTGGTTCGACCGTGATTTTGCAGAGTTACTCCACCTCAAGATTTTGATGAAAGGCTCGGCACACGCATACTCAGGCTGACTAGCTCTCGTTCAGGAAAATGAGAAATAAGTGCACTCAGGCTATCCGGAAGGCCAAAGTTAGTTACTTTAAGGAGCAGTTCTCTCTCTGTGAGTTTAACCCCAAGATGTTCTGGAAAACGGTTAAAGACCTGGAGAATAAACCCTCCTCCTCACAGCTGCTCATGTCCCTTAATGTTGATGATGTGGTTGTTACTGACAAGGAGCACATGGCTGAGCTCTTTAATCACCACTTCATTAAGTCAGGATTCCTATTTGACTCCGCCATGCCTCCTTGCCCGTCCAACATTACCTCATCTCCCATCCCTTCTAATGCGACTAGTCGCGATGCTTCTCACTCTTTGTCCCCTCTTCCGCTACAGAGTTTCTCCCTGCAGGCAGTCACTGAGTCTGAGGTGCTAGAGGAGCTCCTTAAACTTGACCCCAAAAAAACATCTGGGTCAGATGGTTTAGACCCTTTCTTCCTAAAGGTTGCAGCCCCTATCATCGCCAAGCCCATCTCTGACCTTTTTAACCTCTGCCTTCCCATTGGTTGGAAGGCAGCCACGGTCCGTCCTTTATTAAAGGGGAGATCAAGCTGATCCTAACTTGTTATAGGCCTATTTCTATTTTGCCCTGTTTATCAATAATGTTGAAAAACTTGTCAATAATCAACTGACTGGCTTTCTTGATGTCTGTAGTATTCTCTCCGCTCCTCTTTCACCCCAGCTGCCAAACTAACCCTGATTCAGATGACCATCCTACCCATGCTAGATTACGGAGACATAATTTCTAGATTGGCAGGAAAGGGTGCTCTTGAGCAGCTAGATGTTCTTTACCATTCTGCCTTCAGATTTGCCACCAGAGCTCCTTATAGTACACATCACTGCATCACTCTATACTCATCTGTAAACTCTGTCATCTCTGTAGATGACCCACTGGTTGATGCTTATTTATAAAACCCTCTTAGGCCTCACTCCCCCCTATCTGAGATATCTACTGCAGCCCTCATCCTCCACATATAACACCCGTTCTGCCAGTCACATTCTGTTAAAGGTCCCCAAAGCACACACATCCCTGGGTCGCTCGTCTTTTCAGTTCGCTGCAGATAGCGACGGGAACGAGCTGCAAAAAACACTCAAACTGGACAGTTTTATCTCAATTTCTTCATTCAAAGACTCAATCGTGGACACTCTTACTGACAGTTGTGATTGCTTTGCGTGATGTATTGTTGTCTCTACCATGTGTTGTCATGTTGTGTTGCTACCATGCTGTGTTGTCATGTGTTGCTGCCGTGCTATGTTGTTGTCTTAGGTCTCTCTTTATGTAGTGTTGTGTTGTCTCTCTTGTCATGATGTGTGTATTGTCCTATATTTTTATTTAATTTATTTACATATTTTTTAATCCCAGCCCCCAACCCTGCAGGAGGCCTTTTGTCTTTTGGTAGGCCGTCATTGTAGGTAAATAAAGGTTAAATAAAATAAAGAGTTCAAACAGGTCATAATAGCAAGCATGGCTCTCTGTAGGTTAAATGGACCAGTACAGCCCAGGTTGGCTCTCTGTAGGTTAAACGGACCAGTACAGCCCAGGTTGGCTCTCTGTAGGTTAAATGGACCAGTACAGCCCAGGTTGGCTCTCTGTAGGTTAAATGGACCAGTACAGCCCAGGTTGGCTCTCTGTAGGTTAAACGGACCAGTACAGCCCAGGTTGGCTCTCTGTAGGTTAAATGGACCAGTACAGCCCAGGTTGGCTCTCTGTAGGTTAAACGGACCAGTACAGCCCAGGTTGGCTCTCTGTAGGTTAAATGGACCAGTACAGCCCAGGTTGGCTCTCTGTAGGTTAAACGGACCAGTACAGCCCAGGTTGGCTCTCTGTAGGTTAAACGGACCAGTACAGCCCAGGTTGGCTCTCTGTAGGTTAAATGGACCAGTACAGCCCAGGTTGGCTCTCTGTAGGTTAAACGGACCAGTACAGCCCAGGTTGGCTCTCTGTAGGTTAAACGGACCAGTACAGCCCAGGAGAGTAAGACAAGGGAACCTATTTCAACATGACAGAGAGTAAGACGGGAACCTATTTCAACATGACGGAGAGTAAGACAGGGGAACCTATTTCAACATGACGGAGAGTAAGACAGGGGAACCTATTTCAACATGACGGAGAGTAAGACAGGGGAACCTATTTCAACATGACGGAGAGTAAGACAGGGGAACATATTTCAACATGACGGAGAGTAAGACAGGGGAACCTATTTCAACATGACGGAGAGTAAGACAGGGGAACCAATCTCAACATGACGGAGAGTAAGACAGGGGAACCTATTTCAACATGATGGAGAGTAAGACGGGAACCTATTTCAACATGATGGAGAGTAAGACGGGAACCTATTTCAACATGACGGAGAGTAAGACAGGTGAACCTATTTCAACATGATGGAGAGTAAGACGGGAACCTATTTCAACATGATGGAGAGTAAGACGGGAACCTATTTCAACATGATGGAGAGTAAGACGGGAACCTATTTCAACATGATGGAGAGTAAGACGGGAACCTATTTCAACATGACGGAGAGTAAGACGGGAACCTATTTCAACATGATGGAGAGTAAGACGGGAACCTATTTCAACATGATGGAGAGTAAGACGGGAACCTATCTCAACATGACGGAGAGTAAGACAGGGGAACCTATTTCAAAACGAAAACGTGACACTATGACAGACACAGACGATTTAATACCACCGGGAATGGTAAAGGTCGAAACCCATCTGTTAAAATCAATAAATGACAAACTGGACATACTTGAACTAGTCAGTAAGGATATAAAAGAGTTGAAGGCCTCGAGATGAGTGACGAAAAAGCTGCGACATTGGAGAAAGACACAAACAAGCTAAAAGGGACACTCAATAAGATTGAAACCGAAGTGAATGAACTTAAAAAGGAGAACATCGTTCTGAGAGAAGCCTTACATGACATACAGACTAGATCCATGAGAGAGAATCTGCTACTTACAGGTATCCAAGAGAAAGAAGGAGAAGTTCCTGAATCTGTAGTTAGAGAGTTCCTCCTTACAGCGCTTCAGATCCCATGTTAAGCTATCGACAAAATCCAACTCGAACGTGTACACCGCTTCGGACAGAGAGGGCAGAGGTATGAACGCCCAATCGTTGCGAAATTTGCTTTCTTTAAAGATAAAATAATGGTTAAAAGCCTGGGTGAAAGACTTGCTTGCACGAAAATAGGCATGAATGACCAGTTCCCGAAGGAAATTACAGAACCGTGTAAAGTTCTATATCCAATATTCAAGAAAAATAGATTGAAAGGGGAAAGAGTAGCTCTAGTAGTCGATAAACTATATATTGATAACCAATTATTCAGAGACACAAAGACCACTCCATGTCTATTCCAAAAATTACAAAGTTCTTATAGAGGAGACAAATAATGAAACAAACAATACTAGCCATGGTATGAATTGCAATGATACCAAAACATATATAGCTTTTCTATCTATCTTCAAATATAACTGATTGGAACACAAAAGCACTAATTCCACATGGCAGAGATGAAAACACAGCAGACAGAAGGCTCAGTATGTGGGTATGTGTGGATGTATTGATGAAAACACAGCAGACAGAAGGCTCAGTATGTGGGTATGTGTGGATGTATTGATGAAAACACAGCAGACAGAAGGCTCAGTATGTGGGTATGTGTGGATGTATTGATGAAAACACAGCAGACAGAAGGCTCAGTATGTGGGTATGTGTGGATGTATTGATGAAAACACAGCAGACAGAAGGCTCAGTATGTGGGTATGTGTGGATGTATTGATGAAAACACAGCAGACAGAAGGCTCAGTATGTGGGTATGTGTGGATGTATTGAGATGGATGGTGTGTGTTTTATGGTGTTTGGGAAAGTGTGGCGTTAAGTGAGTGAGAAAGGAAACGGATGCATATCCCAGAACCAATGTATGTCTGTGAGCAGGGGTTGTGAGAGAACTTTCAATGTTGTGCAGATGAGGGATATACATTTTATAATGAATTATACATCTTATAGATTTATTTATTTATTGTCCTATCATGGTGGAACTGCATTTTAAAATAAATTATACATCAAATGTATTTATTTATGGTCCTATCTTGATGGAACGGTCCACAACCCTAAACCTTAGACACCCACCTGAACAACCCAGATACTGAGAAGTCCCTATCTGTTTTATGGGCCTGCTGTAAGCGGTCTGTATGCAGCCATAATGTGGTCAGAGACCTTCTAGAGCAGCACCGCCCCCTCAAGATTCTGATCCTGCCTGGCAGGGTTGGTCCTGCAGAGCCAGAGCCCCCTGAAGGGAGAGTATCATATACAAAGGAATTCTCAAAGCTGCTAATGAGAACCTTGATGACCTTGTACCTAGCCGGTGGGGATTCCCAGGCAGTGGCATTGTTGGCTACACTAGCTGCAGTAACCCATGGGGAGGGGGTCACACTCGGACATGGGGGCATATTAGAGGAGAGGGGGCATATTATTGTGGCCCTGGTGGCACAAAATCAAAGGTCTGACTGCACGGAGATGCTTGGGAATATGGTCACTACGGGGGACCATGTTGTGGGGGTTTCAGGGGAAAGTGGTATATCTCTGAGATAGTGACAATCTGACTCTATGGTTGTTGTGGTGGAAAGGGGTTGCGTGTGTGTGTGTGTGTGTGTGTGTGTGTGTGTGTGTGTGTGTGTGTGTGTGTGTGTGTGTGTGTGTGTGTGTGTGTGTGTGTGTGTGTGTGTGTGTGTGTGTGTCCCACAGCTGTTGCGAGGGAGTAAAATATGTTAGGGACTATATAGGATGAATCACAATAATTGTTTGCTAAAATAATAATTGCTTGCCATACTGTAATGTTGGTAATGGTGGGACTGATAAGAGATAAAATTCCTTTGCATAAACTGCCTACATTACTACAAATATTAATAGCTAATTATAGAAAATAAGATAAACAGGAATATTTAAATATATATATATATTTTAATAGCTATATATAATACAAATAGAGGTGAGGGCGATGGAAATGCATTTGGCTGTTGTTCTACTTCTGTTCTGTGGGTGGCTCTGTGTGCTCTTATCGAAGGATGGGTCCCGGTCTCTCCGGGGCTTTGGGATCCGTGGGGTCGGGTGTGGTCTGCCGGGCATCGGGATGACAACCCAATTCAGGATGAGGAGGGGTTTTAGCGGGTGGAATAGTGGGGACCAATTGGAGGTTTACTTAGTAGCAATGCAAATATCATAGTACAGCTATATAGACACTCAATCATCATTTTACTTTTTAATGGTACGTTTACAAACATATATTATGATAAATAGAATTGAAAGTGGTGAAATAAGTATAGCCAGTTATAATTGTAATGGCTTAGTAGATAATAAGAAAAGACAATCAGCAGTTACCTGGCTAAAAGAGAAGGAATATAATATATATTGTTTACAGGAAACTCATTCAACAGTTTTAGATGAAGTTTTGTGGAAAAATAACTGGGGGGGGAAATATACTTCTGTTATAGGCAAAGAAATTCAAAAGGGGCGATGATATTAACTAAAAGTAACTGTGACGCAAATGTGCAAATTGTCCAAACAGATCCTGAAGGTAGTATGGATTATTTTAAATATGTTATTGGACAATAAACAGATATGGCTTATTAACCTATACGGTCCAAATAATGATGATCCAAGCTTCTTTGAAAATATATATAAAAATGTATAATCTCTACAAGCAACACTAGACTCTATTATTATGGTGGGGGATTTTAATACAGTTTTAAATACCCCTATGGACCGGAAAGGAAATCACACTACAAACTATCACCCTCAGGCACTTATGGAAATCATGAATGTCATGGATATATTGGAATTAGTGGATATATGGAGGCTTAAATACCCTGACCTAGTGAGATATACAGTTGAAGTCGGAAGTTTACATACACTTAGATTGGAGTCATTAAAAGTCGTTTTTCAACCCCTCCACAAATTTCTTGTTAACAAACTATAGTTACGGCAAGTCGGGTTAGGACATCTACTTTGTACATGACACAAGTAATTTTTCCAACAATTGTTTACAGACAGATTATTTCACTTATAATGATTTGAAATTGTAATAAAGCCCAAGGATGCATGATAAACAGAGTCCAGTCTCTAAGACAGAGGAGGCTGCATGATAAACAGAGTCCAGTCTCTAACACGGAAGAGGCTGCATGTATATACATGTCAACATAATCAATTACAAAGACAAAAGTGGCCTGAACAAGCATCTTTCTAGTCATAAGCAGGAAGCAAGCCTTGTTACGAAAATAAAAACCCAATTTCAATTTAAGCTTCCTCGCAAGATTATCCACATGAACTTTAAAGGACAACTTGTCATCCAACCATATACCTAGGTATTTGTAGGATGACACTTTTTCAATGGATAAGCCACCAGAAGTGACAATGCTAACCTTCTCTGGCTGATTGCGAGCTCTGGTAAAGGTCATGAATTTCATTTTTTTTGTACATTCAAGACCAGTTTGAGACCATAAAGGGAGGCCTGTAGTGACTGAAAAGCAGTCTGGAGCTCTTCAACAGCCTGAAACAGAGAAGGAGCACATACATTTTGGGGCTCCCGAGTGGCACAGCGGTCTAAAGGCACTGCATCTCAGTGCAAGAGACATCACTACAGTCCCTGGTTCAAATCCAGGCTGTATCACATCCGGGCATGATTGGGAGTTCCACAGGGCGGTGTACAATGGGCCACGTGTCATTTGGGTTTGGCTGGAGAGGCCGTCATTGTAAATAACATTGTGTTCTTAACTGACTTGCCTAGTTAAATAAAGGTTCAATCAAATAAAAATATATGACTTTATCATCTGCATATGCAGTGCATTCAGAACCATTGACTTTTTCCACATTTTGTTACGTTACAGCATTATTCTTAAATGGATTAAATCGTTTTTTCCCCTCATCAATCTACACACAATACCACATAATGACGAAGCAAAAACTGTAAAAAAAAAAAACTGAAATATGACATTTACATATGTATTGTATTCAGATACTTTACTCAGTACTTTGTTGAAGCACCTTTGGCAGCAATTACAGCCTCGAGTCTTCTTGGGTATGACGCTACAAGCTTGGCACACCTGTATTTGGGGAGTTTCTCCTATTCTTCTCTGCAGTTCCTCTCAAGCTCTGTCAGGTTGGATGGGGAGCGTCGCTGCACAGGTATTTTTAGGTCTCTCCAGAGATGTTAAATCGGGTTCAAGTCCGGAATCTGGCTGGGCCACTCAAGGACATTCAGAGACTTGCCCTGCAAGCCACTCCTGTGTTGTCTTGGCTGTGAGCTTAGGGTCGTTGTCCTGTTGGAAGGTGAACCTTCGCACCAGTCTGAGGTCCTGAGTGCTCTGGTGCAGGTTTTCATCAAGGATCTCTCCTTTCATCTTTCCCTCGATCCTGACTAGTCTCCCAGTCCCTGCCGCTGAAAAACATCCCCACAGCATGATGCTGCCACCACCATGCTTCACTGTAGGGATGGTGCCAGGTTTCCTCCAGACTTGACGCTTGGCATTCAGGCCAAAGAGTTCAATCTTGGTTTCATCAGACCAGATAATCTTGTTTCTCATGGTCCTTTAGGTGCCTTTTGGCAAACTCCAAGTGGGCTCTCATGTGCCTTTTACTGAGAAGTGGCATCCGTCTGGCCACTCTACCATTAAGGTCGGATGGGTGTAGTGCTGCAGAAATGGTTGTCCTTCTGGAAGGTTCTCCCATCTCCACAAAGGAACTCTGGAGCTCTGTCAGAGTGACCACCGGTCAAGGTCATCTCCTTGACCAAGTTCCTTCTCACCCGATTGCTCAGTTTGGCTGGGCGGCCATTTCTAGGAAGTGTCTTGGTGGTTCTGAACTTCTTCCATTTAAGAATGATGGAGGCCACTGTGTTCTTGGGGACCTTCAATGCTACAGAATTTTTTGGTACCATTCCCCAGATCTGTGTCTCAAAACAATACTGTCCCGGAGCTCTACGGACAATTTCTTTGACCTCATGGCTTGATTTTTGCTCTGACATGCACTGTCAACTGTGGGACCTTATATAGACAGGTGTGTGCCTTTCCAAATCATGTCCAATCAATTTAATTTACCATAGGTGGACTTCCATCAAGTTGAAGAAACATCTCAAGGAAGATGAATGGAAACAGGATGCACCTGAGCTCAATTTCTGATAGCAAAGGGTATGAATACTCATGTAAATAAGGTATTTCTGTTTTTGATTTTTTTTTTATACATTGGCAGACCTGTTTTCGCCTTGTCATTATGGGTTATTGTGTGTAGATTGATGAGAAAAAAATGCATATTCAACCCATTTTAGATTAAGACTGCAACATTACAAAATGTGCTAAAAGTAAAGGGGTCTGAATACTTTCCGAATGCACTGTAGATGCAACTTGCTGGTTGCATCCCATTTCCCTAAAACTTGAGAACAACACAGGGGCTAAAATAGAACCCTGGGGCACACCCTTAATTAATCTCAAGAACACTAGACTTGTGATTGTCAGTATATACACATTGTGTTCTGTCAGAAAGATAGTTCCTAAACCAATTTACTGCCCCTTCACTGAGACCAATGTTTCCGAGTCTGGCTAGCAACAATTCATGGTCAACTGAATCAAAGGTCTTTGATAAATCCACAAACAGAGCAGCACAATGTTGCTTTTTATCAAGTGCATAATGATGTCGTTTGCCACTGCCATAGCTGCAGGTGTGGTGCCCCGATCTAAAGCCAGACTGTACCCTGTTCAGTATGATCTTTTCAATTAACAAGTTTTTTAACCGTGAGTTCACTAGGGATTCATAGACTTTGGCCAGGACAGGGAGTTTAGAGATAGGACCATAGTTATTAGCATCTGAGGGAATTCCACCCTTTAGCAGTGGGAGGACGTAAACTGATTTAGAAATGCTGGGTATGGAATTGGTCAAGAGACTCAAGTTGAAAATGTGAGCCACAGTAATAATACCAGCTGCTATTTTTAAGAGGTAGGGGGTGCAGGTTGTCTGGACCTGCAGACATTTTACGGTCTATTGCCTTTAGTGCTTTATAGACCTCAGCATAAGAAACAGGCTCAAAGTTAAAATGGTTCATAAGGGCCTATATCATAGTTGACTGTAACAGAGCTTACATTAGAGGCCTGGGCCCAACCATTATCAACAACTGAATCAGCAGATATGAAGGACATTTTATCTTTTATTTCATCTCATGAAACATGGGACCAACACTTTACATGTTGTGTTTATATTTTTGTTCAGTATATATCAGTGAATGATAATCTGACTTCACCATGTATATCCCTAATTCATAATCTGACTTCATCATGTTTGAATCTGACTTCACCATCTATATCCCTGAATGTTAATCTGACTTCACCATCTATATCCCTGAATGTTAATCTGACTTCACCATCTATATCCCTGAATGTTAATCTGACTTCACCATCTATATCCCTAATGTTAATCTGACTTCACCATCTATATCCCTAAATGTTAATCTGACTTCACCATCTATATCCCTGAATGTTAATCTGACTTCACCATCTATATCCCTGAATGTTAATCTGACTTCACCATGTATATCCCTAAATGTTAATCTGACTTCACCATGTATATCCCTAAATGTTAATCTGACTTCACCATCTATATCCCTGAATGTTAATCTGACTTCACCATCTATATCCCTGAATGTTAATCTGACTTCACCATCTATATCCCTGAATGTTAATCTGACTTCACCATCTATATCCCTGAATGTTAATCTGACTTCACCATCTATATCCCTAATGTTAATCTGACTTCACCATCTATATCCCTAAATTTACTAATCTGACTTCACCATCTATATCCCTGAATGTTAATCTGACTTCACCATCTATATCCCTAAATGTTAATCTGACTTCAATGTGTATATCCCTGAATGTTAATCTGACTTCACCATCTATATCCCTGAATGTTAATCTGACTTCACCATCTATATCCCTGAATGTTAATCTGACTTCACCATCTATATCCCTGAATGTTAATCTGACTTCACCATCTATATCCCTAATGTTAATCTGACTTCACCATCTATATCCCTAAATGTTAATCTGACTTCACCATCTATATCCCTGAATGTTAATCTGACTTCACCATGTATATCCCTAAATGTTAATCTGACTTCACCATGTATATCCCTAAATGTTAATCTGACTTCACCATCTATATCCCTGAATGTTAATCTGACTTCACCATGTATATCCCTGAATGTTAATCTGACTTCACCATCTATATCCCTGAATGTTAATGTTGACTGAAAGGGCAAGGGGAGAGGGGATGGGAAGGGAAAGAATCTGTGATAAACATTAGGAGCTCCTAGCCCTGAGGCACAGGTCAGGGCTTTGGGGTGTTCCTATGTTTTGACTTCCAACATAAAGAACTCCGATCATAGTTTTAACTGTAGATATTCTGCCTTTTCATATGACCATTTATACCAGATTAACTACAGTACAGACTGGTTTTGTGTAATCTCAAAGACTGTCCACTTTTACTAGAAAATGTACTGTAAAGTACAACAGCTGAGATATGACATATCTAGCCCACTAGCCCGGTGTGTAGTGAAGAGAAGGGGCTGTGAAACCAGATGGATACAGAGAGAGAGGGGGGGGAGGTGTTAGGGCATAAAAAGCAGGTTTTCCAGCCAGAGGCTATGTCTAATCTGTTAGTGGTGTTTATAAATCAACATTTACAGTGCTGGTAGTTTTACAGATTTGTTTCTCTCTTCCTCTCTCTCTTGCTCTCTCTCTATCTCTCTGTCTCTCTGTCAATTCAATTCAAGGGGCTTTATTGGCATGGGAAACGTGTTAACATTGCCAAAGCAAGTGAGGTAGATAAAAGTGAAATAAACAATAAAAATGAACAGTAAACATTAAACATACAATAGTTTCAAAAGAATAAAGACATTACAAATGGCATATTATGTCTATATACAGTGTTTTAATAATGTGCAAATGGTTAAAGTACAAAAGGGAAAATAAATAAGCATAAATATGGGTTGTATTTACAATGGTGTTTGTTCTTCACTGGTTGCCCTTTTCTTGTGGCAACAGGTCACAAATCTTGCTGCTGTGATGGCACATTGTGGTATTTCACCCAGTAGATATGGGAGTTTATCAAAATTGGGTTTGTTTTCGAATTCTTTGTGGATCTGTGTAATCTGATGGAAATATGTGTCTCTAATATGGTCATACATTGGGCAGGAGGTTAGGAAGTGCAACTCAGTTTCCACCTCATTTTGTGGGCAGTGTGAACATAGCCTGTCTTCTCTTGAGAGCCATGTCTGCCTACGGCGGCCTTTCTCAATAGCAACGCTATGCTCACTGAGTCTGTACATAGTCAAAGCTTTCCTTAAATTTGGGTCAGTCACAGTGGTCAGGTATTCTGCCACTGTGTACTCTCTGTTTAGGACCAAATAGCATTCTAGTTTGCTCTGTTTATTTGTTAATCCTTTCCAATGTGTCAAGTAATTATCTTTTTGTTTTCTCATGATTTGGTTGGATCTAATTGTGCTGCTGTCCTGGGGCTCTGTGGGGTGTGTTTGTTTGATATTTTTGCAGAATTCTGCATGTGGAGTCTCAATTTGGTTTTTGTCCCATTTTGTGAATTCTTGGTTGGTGAGCGGACCCCAGACCTCACAACCATAAAGGACAATGGGTTCTATGACTGATTCAAGTATTTTTAGCCAGATCCTAATTGGTATGTTGAATTTTATGTTCCTTTTGATGGTATAGAATGCCCTTCTTGCCTTGTCTCTCAGAACGTTCACAGCTTTGTGGAAGTTACCTGTGGTGCTGATGTTTAGGCCAAGGTATGTATAGTTTTTTGTGTGCTCTAGGGCAATGCTGTCTAGAGGGAATTTGTATTTGTGGTCCTGGCGCCTGGACCTTTCTTGGAACACCATTATTTTGGTCTTACTGAGATTTACTGTCAGGGCCCAGGTCTGGCAGAATCTGTGCAGAATATCTAGGTGCTGCTGTAGGCCCTCCTTGGTTGGTGACAGAAGCACCAGATCATCAGCAAACAGTATATATTTGACTTCAGATTCTAGTAGGGCGAGGCCGGGTGCTGCAGACCCCCCTCTTTCTCTCCCACCTCTCTCTCACCCCCCCCTCTCTCTCCCTCGCTCTTTCTCTCACCCCTCTCTCTCTCGCTCTCTCTCTCTGTCTCTTTCTCTCACCCCCTCTCTTTCTCCCCTCTCTCTCTCTCTCTCTCTCTCTCTCTCTCTCTCTCTCTCTCTCTCTCTCTCTCTCTCTCTCTCTCTCTCTCTCTCTCTCTCTCTCTCTCCCAACCTCTCTCTCACCGCCCTCTCTCTCACCCCCTCTCTCTCTTCCCCCCTCCTTCTCCCCCCTCTCTTTCTCTCCCCCTCTCTCTCTCACTCCCCCTCTCTCTCCCCCCTCTCGCTCTCTCTCCCCCCTCTTATCGCTCTCTCTCCCTCTCTCTCTCTCTCTCTGTCTCTTTCTCTCACCCCCCTCTCTTTCTCTCACCCCTCCTCTCTCTCTCTCTCTCTCTCTCTCTCTCTCTCTCTCTCTCTCTCTCTCTCTCTCTCTGTCTCTTTCTCTCACCCCCCTCTTTCTCTCTCACCCCCCTCTCTCTCTCACCCCCCTTTCTCTCCCTCTCTCTCTCTCTCTCTTTATTTTCACTTTCTCTCTCTCTCTCTCTCTCTCTCTCTCTCTCACCCCCTCCACCCTCTGCAGTCATGTTGGACAATAGAGAGATGTGGATCAGTTGGATGTACCCATAGATGGTTACTGCAACCTGCTGAGACAAGAAGAAAATACAAGGTGTGTGCATGAACTAGTTATTAATAAGTATGTGAGTGTGTACCTACTGTAAGAACATGCTTGTGTGTGTAGTTCATGGCCCCTGGGGGCCTCAGGAGACTGCTGTAAGTACATGCTTGTGTGTGTAGTTCATGGCCCCTGGGTGCCTCAGCAGACAGGAGGATGTCTGTCTATCTACACCACAGTCCCTCTCTACATTCTTTCTTATCTGTTGTGTGTTGCCTCTCTTCTCTATATTACCAGTGTTACAGCACCACCTCTCAGCCAGACAGACTCTTCTCTATATTACCAGTGTTACACCACCACCTCTCAGCCAGACAGACTCTTTTCTATATTACCAGTGTTACACCACCTCTCAGCCAGACAGACTCTTCTCTATATTACCAGTGTTACACCACCACCTCTCAGCCAGACAGACTCTTCTCTATATTACCAGTGTTACACCACCACCTCTCAGCCAGACAGACTCTCTCTATATTACCAGTGTTACACCACCACCTCTCAGCCAGACAGACTCTTCTCTATATTACCATTGTTACACCACCACCTCTCAGCCAGACAGACTCTTCTCTATATTACCAGTGTTACACCACCACCTCTCAGCCAGACAGACTCTTCTCTATATTACCAGTGTTACACCACCACCTCTCAGCCAGACAGACTCTTCTCTATATTACCAGTGTTCACCACCACCTCTCAGCCAGACAGACTCTTCTCTATATTACCAGTGTTACACCACCACCTCTCAGCCAGACAGACTCTTCTCTATATTACCAGTGTTACACCACCACCTCTCAGCCAGACAGACTCTTCTCTATATTACCAGTGTTACACCACCACCTCTCAGCCAGACAGACTCTTCTCTATATTACCAGTGTTACACCACCACCTCTCAGCCAGACAGACTCTTCTCTATATTACCAGTGTTACACCACCACCTCTCAGCCAGACAGACTCTTCTCTATATTACCAGTGTTACACCACCACCTCTCAGCCAGACAGACTCTTCTCTATATTACCAGTGTTACACCACCACCTCTCAGCCAGACAGACTCTTCTCTATATTACCAGTGTTACACCACCACCTCTCAGCCAGACAGAATCTTCTCTATATTACCAGTGTTACACCACCACCTCTCAGCCAGACAGACTCTTCTCTATATTACCAGTGTTACACCACCTCTCAGCCAGACAGACTCTCTCTATATTACCAGTGTTACACCACCACATCTCAGCCAGACAGACTCTCTCTATATTACCAGTGTTACACCACCACCTCTCAGCCAGACAGACTCTTCTCTATATTACCAGTGTTACACCACCTCTCAGCCAGACAGACTCTTCTCTATATTACCAGTGTTACACCACCACCTCTCAGCCAGACAGACTCTTCTCTATATTACCAGTGTTACACCACCACCACTCAGCCAGACAGACTCTTCTCTATATTACCAGTGTTACACCACCACCTCTCAGCCAGACAGACTCTTCTCTATATTACCAGTGTTACACCACCACCTCTCAGCCAGACAGACTCTTCTCTATATTACCAGTGTTACACCACCACCTCTCAGCCAGACAGACTCTTCTCTATATTACCAGTGTTACACCACCACCTCTCAGCCAGACAGACTCTTCTCTATATTACCAGTGTTACACCACCACCTCTCAGCCAGACAGACTCTTCTCTATATTACCAGTGTTACACCACCTCTCAGCCAGACAGACTCTTCTCTATATTACCAGTGTTACACCACCACCTCTCAGCCAGACAGACTCTCTCTATATTACCAGTGTTACACCACCACCTCTCAGCCAGACAGACTCTTCTCTATATTACCAGTGTTACACCACCTCTCAGCCAGACAGACTCTTCTCTATATTACCAGTGTTACACCACCACCTCTCAGCCAGACAGACTCTCTCTATATTACCAGTGTTACACCACCACCTCTCAGCCAGACAGACTCTTGTCTATATTACCAGTGTTACAGCACCACCTCTCAGCCAGACAGACTCTTCTCTATATTACCAGTGTTACAGCACCACCTCTCAGCCAGACAGACTCTTCTCTATATTACCAGTGTTACACCACCACCTCTCAGCCAGACAGACTCTTCTCTATATTACCAGTGTTACACCACCACCTCTCAGCCAGACAGACTCTTCTCTATATTACCAGTGTTACACCACCACCTCTCAGCCAGACAGACTCTCTCTATATTACCAGTGTTACACCACCTCTCAGCCAGACAGACTCTTCTCTATATTACCAGTGTTACACCACCACCTCTCAGCCAGACAGACTCTTCTCTATATTACCAGTGTTACACCACCACCTCTCAGCCAGACAGACTCTTCTCTATATTACCAGTGTTACACCACCTCTCAGCCAGACAGACTCTTGTTTATATTACCAGTGTTACACCACCTCTCAGCCAGACAGACTCTTCTCTATATTACCAGTGTTACACCACCACCTCTCAGCCAGACAGACTCTTCTCTATATTACCAGTGTTACACCACCTCTCAGCCAGACAGACTCTTGTTTATATTACCAGTGTTACACCACCCACCACTCAGCCAGACAGACTCTTCTCTATATTACCAGTGTTACACCACCACCTCTCAGCCAGACAGACTCTTCTCTATATTACCAGTGTTACACCACCACCTCTCAGCCAGACAGACTCTTCTCTATATTACCAGTGTTACACCACCACCTCTCAGCCAGACAGACTCTTCTCTATATTACCAGTGTTACACCACCTCTCAGCCAGACAGACTCTTCTCTATATTACCAGTGTTACAGCACCACCTCTCAGCCAGACAGACTCTTCTCTATATTACCAGTGTTACACCACCACCTCTCAGCCAGACAGACTCTTCTCTATATTACCAGTGTTACACCACCACCTCTCAGCCAGACAGACTCTTCTCTATATTACCAGTGTTACACCACCACCTCTCAGCCAGACAGACTCTTCTCTATATTACCAGTGTTACACCACCACCTCTCAGCCAGACAGACTCTTCTCTATATTACCAGTGTTACACCACCACCTCTCAGCCAGACAGACTCTTCTCTATATTACCAGTGTTACACCACCTCTCAGCCAGACAGACTCTTGTTTATATTACCAGTGTTACACCACCCACCACTCAGCCAGACAGACTCTTCTCTATATTACCAGTGTTACACCACCACCTCTCAGCCAGACAGACTATTCTCTATATTACCAGTGTTACACCACCACCTCTCAGCCAGACAGACCCTTCTCTATATTACCAGTGTTACACCACCACCTCTCAGCCAGACAGACTCTTCTCTATATTACCAGTGTTACACCACCACCTCTCAGCCAGACAGACTCTTCTCTATATTACCAGTGTTACACCACCTCTCAGCCAGACAGACTCTTCTCTATATTACCAGTGTTACACCACCACTTCTCAGCCAGACAGACTCTTCTCTATATTACCAGTGTTACACCACCACCTCTCAGCCAGACAGACTCTTGTCTATATTACCAGTGTTACACCACCACCTCTCAGCCAGACAGACTCTTCTCTATATTACCAGTGTTACAACACCTCTCAGCCAGACAGACTCTCTCTATATTACCAGTGTTACACCACCTCTCAGCCAGACAGTCTCTTCTCTATATTACCAGTGTTACACCACCACCTCTCAGCCAGACAGACTCTTCTCTATATTACCAGTGTTACACCACCACTCAGCCAGACAGACTCTTCTCTATATTACCAGTGTTACACCACCACCTCTCAGCCAGACAGACTCTTCTCTATATTACCAGTGTTACACCACCACCTCTCAGCCAGACAGACTCTTCTCTATATTACCATTGTTACACCACCTCTCAGCCAGACAGACTCTTCTCTATATTACCAGTGTTACACCACCACCTCTCAGCCAGACAGACTCTTCTCTATATTACCAGTGTTACACCACCTCTCAGCCAGACAGACTCTTCTCTATATTACCAGTGTTACACCACCACCTCTCAGCCAGACAGACTCTTCTCTATATTACCAGTGTTACACCACCACCTCTCAGCCAGACAGACTCTTCTCTATATTACCAGTGTTACACCACCACCTCTCAGCCAGACAGACTCTTCTCTATATTACCAGTGTTACACCACCACCTCTCAGCCAGACAGACTCTTCTCTATATTACCAGTGTTACACCACCACCTCTCAGCCAGACAGACTCTTCTCTATATTACCAGTGTTACACCACCACCTCTCAGCCAGACAGACTCTTCTCTATATTACCAGTGTTACACCACCACCTCTCAGCCAGACAGACTCTTCTCTATATTACCAGTGTTACACCACCACCTCTCAGCCAGACAGACTCTTCTCTATATTACCAGTGTTACACCACCACCACTCAGCCAGACAGACTCTTCTCTATATTACCAGTGTTACACCACCACCTCTCAGCCAGACAGACTCTTCTCTATATTACCAGTGTTACACCACCACCTCTCAGCCAGACAGACTCTTCTCTATATTACCAGTGTTACACCACCTCTCAGCCAGACAGACTCTCTCTATATTACCAGTGTTACACCACCACCTCTCAGCCAGACAGACTCTCTCTATATTACCAGTGTTACACCACCACCTCTCAGCCAGACAGACTCTTCTCTATATTACCAGTGTTACACCACCTCTCAGCCAGACAGACTCTTCTCTATATTACCAGTGTTACACCACCACCTCTCAGCCAGACAGACTCTTCTCTATATTACCAGTGTTACACCACCACCACTCAGCCAGACAGACTCTTCTCTATATTACCAGTGTTACACCACCACCTCTCAGCCAGACAGACTCTTCTCTATATTACCAGTGTTACACCACCACCTCTCAGCCAGACAGACTCTTCTCTATATTACCAGTGTTACACCACCACCTCTCAGCCAGACAGACTCTTCTCTATATTACCAGTGTTACACCACCACCTCTCAGCCAGACAGACTCTTCTCTATATTACCAGTGTTACACCACCACCTCTCAGCCAGACAGACTCTTCTCTATATTACCAGTGTTACACCACCACCTCTCAGCCAGACAGACTCTTCTCTATATTACCAGTGTTACACCACCACCTCTCAGCCAGCCAGACTCTTCTCTATATTACCAGTGTTACACCACCACCTCTCAGCCAGACAGACTCTTCTCTATATTACCAGTGTTACACCACCTCTCAGCCAGACAGACTCTTCTCTATATTACCAGTGTTACACCACCACCTCTCAGCCAGACAGACTCTCTCTATATTACCAGTGTTACACCACCACCTCTCAGCCAGACAGACTCTTCTCTATATTACCAGTGTTACAGCACCACCTCTCAGCCAGACAGACTCTTCTCTATATTACCAGTGTTACAGCACCACCTCTCAGCCAGACAGACTCTTCTCTATATTACCAGTGTTACACCACCACCTCTCAGCCAGACAGACTCTTCTCTATATTACCAGTGTTACACCACCACCTCTCAGCCAGACAGACCCTTCTCTATATTACCAGTGTTACACCACCACCTCTCAGCCAGACAGACTCTCTCTATATTACCAGTGTTACACCACCTCTCAGCCAGACAGACTCTTCTCTATATTACCAGTGTTACACCACCACCTCTCAGCCAGACAGACTCTTCTCTATATTACCAGTGTTACACCACCACCTCTCAGCCAGACAGACTCTTCTCTATATTACCAGTGTTACACCACCTCTCAGCCAGACAGACTCTTGTTTATATTACCAGTGTTACACCACCCACCACTCAGCCAGACAGACTCTTCTCTATATTACCAGTGTTACACCACCACCTCTCAGCCAGACAGACTCTTCTCTATATTACCAGTGTTACACCACCACCTCTCAGCCAGACAGACTCTTCTCTATATTACCAGTGTTACACCACCACCTCTCAGCCAGACAGACTCTTCTCTATATTACCAGTGTTACACCACCTCTCAGCCAGACAGACTCTTGTCTATATTACCAGTGTTACACCACCCACCACTCAGCCAGACAGACTCTTGTCTATATTACCAGTGTTACACCACCCACCACTCAGCCAGACAGACTCTTCTCTATATTACCAATGTTACACCACCACCTCTCAGCCAGACAGACTCTTGTCTATATTACCAGTGTTACACCACCACCTCTCAGCCAGACAGACCCTTCTCTATATTACCAGTGTTACACCACCACCTCTCAGCCAGACAGACTCTTCTCTATATTACCAGTGTTACACCACCACCTCTCAGCCAGACAGACTCTTCTCTATATTACCAGTGTTACACCACCTCTCAGCCAGACAGACTCTTCTCTATATTACCAGTGTTACACCACCACTTCTCAGCCAGACAGACTCTTCTCTATATTACCAGTGTTACACCACCACCTCTCAGCCAGACAGACTCTTGTCTATATTACCAGTGTTACACCACCACCTCTCAGCCAGACAGACTCTTCTCTATATTACCAGTGTTACAACACCTCTCAGCCAGACAGACTGTCTCTATATTACCAGTGTTACACCACAACCTCTCAGCCAGACAGACTCTTCTCTATATTACCAGTGTTACACCACCACCTCTCAGCCAGACAGACTCTTCTCTATATTACCAGTGTTACACCACCACCTCTCAGCCAGACAGACTCTTCTCTATATTACCAGTGTTACACCACCACCTCTCAGCCAGACAGACTCTTCTCTATATTACCAGTGTTACACCACCACCTCTCAGCCAGACAGACTCTTCTCTATATTACCAGTGTTACACCACCTCTCAGCCAGACAGACTCTTCTCTATATTACCAGTGTTACACCACCACCTCTCAGCCAGACAGACTCTTCTCTATATTACCAGTGTTACACCACCACCTCTCAGCCAGACAGACTC